>NW_026562377.1:347500-387500 GCF_027474105.1 Poeciliopsis prolifica
TCCAGAATGTGACTTCACATTCAGGAAGGCACATTCTGTCAGTGATGACTGGCGCAGCCTGCCATTACTGGTTGTGTTGTTAAGGAGCTGAAAATCCCGACAGGGTCACGAACCCCCATCTGCTTTGGGAAGCATGAGCAACCAATGGACTTCTGGAGCGCCGTACAATCCCAAGTCGCTCCATGTATGGAAACTGTTTCGCTGTGGCTAACTTAGCGCTGTCCAGGTGATGCGCTCACGCATCGTCCCTCTGGCCTCCATCAGGGAGCTCAACGGTTCAATGTTGCCTTGGACAAAGGAAAAACTATTCTGGGATTTCATGAAGAACTTGTCTGTATATATTATTGTAATTATTTAATACATTTCTCTAATTTTGCTCTATTTTTTTGTGTTTTCACTCCAGCAGTCAAACCAGTAATTTTCTGATCTCATCATTAATTCACTCAGGAGTCCAATATCCATACATGTAGAATATGTTGCATATTCTTACTTAGAAATGATTTGTTATGTTGCATCATGATCTATATTTCTGCAGCTGTTTCCTGCTGACGATGACGGGATTCGACCTCTGCTGGTGGTGATGAAGAGGAGGAGGAGGAAGAGGAGGAGGAGGAAGAGGAGGAAGAGGAGGAGGAGGACAGATTACAGGACAGGAGGAGCTTTGATGTGAACATATGCAGATGAGTTTGGAAATGTCAGATTAGCATAAAGTGGGTCGGCTTCCCTCGCAGCTACAGGCTGACAGCTCGGCGCGGATCGGCCCGGATCCAGACGCTGCTTTACATATCGGAGCCCGTCGCCATGGAGATGGATGGGGACTGACAGGTGGGGAGGGGGGGGGGGGGGGGGCGGAGCCGCTTGTTCACCAGCTGCAGGTAGAGTCCTGACCACCTGCTGCCAGGCTCCCCCTGCTGGTGGAGAATCTCATCACAGCTGCTGGATCTGGAAGATCTGGTCTTGGTTCTAGTTGGTTCTGATGGTTCTAGTTGAACAAAGTCCAGCTGAAGTTTATCAGAAAACATGAAGGAATGTGTCATCAGAACCGGCCGTCAGCAGGTTCAGCTCCTCTGTTCCGGGTCGGATCCGGTCTTCCTGCAGGATGAACCGGGTCCTGTGGTTCTGGTAACTGAGTCAGCTTCCTGTTTACAGCTGCTGATTGGACCTAATGACCCGACCCTCCACAGAACCAGGACCGGCTCGGGTCCAGCTGCCTTCGGGCTTCTGGCTCTAGCTTGGCTGCACATGTTGAGGCTGCAGCTTCGGTACCGCTGGATCGGATCAGAACCAGCTGGGTGATGAGCCAGGTCCTCCGACTGATCCCAGCAGGGTTCTGTTGGACTCTGGGTCCAGCTGAGTGGTTCTGGTCTCTTCAGGTTTAGTTCATTCATCCTGCTAGTCAGAATGTAAAAATGAAGTTTTCATTTCTTTAAAATCTGGAACCCAGTTTGAGGCACAGGAAACTGATTCTATGGTAAAACTGCTTGCCGTACCAGCAGGAAGTCCTCAGGCTGTCCCTGTCTCTGGTTCAGCCAATCAGAAAGCTCCATTCCCTGAGCGCTGATTGGTCAGCCTGTTCCTGACCCTGAGGAACGCCTCCAGCTGCTTCCTCACCTCCATGTTCATGTGTTCAGATGATGATATAATAATATCTGTATCAGTTTGATATTGGAAGATATTCTAATGCGATGCGTCAGGGCGCATCTATTCAGCCTGATTCTATGCTTTGTGCTCTGAGTAAATGAGATGGATGGCGGCGCAGCGCCACAATGAAAACTCTAAAATGTTTTTATTGTTTATGATAAAACAATGGAAAGTTTTAGATGTATTTCCACACTAACCACAATCACCATGACGACGTTTCCAGCTGATCAAACGCATCAGATGATCAATTTTTCTTCAGTGGCAAAACTTAGTGAAGCTGCCTGAGCTCAGCCTGATGGTGGCGCTACGCTCAACATCAGCAGCTTTATCACATTGATTAGATATGAAATGATTAGAGAATCGGTGGGACGATCATTCTCCTGGTTTTTCTTTCTGTTTTGTAATGTTTGAACAAATTTAAGCCTCTGACGGCTGAAAATGATCCTGGAGAATATTTATTTTATATTTACAATTTTAATTGAATTATCTGAACCATTTGTTGCTTAATTTGATGTTTGACCTAATAATAAAGAAATGCTTTTGTCACTTTATTTGCCACTTATTTTATTTAGTCTGTTTTTATCCTAATTAAAGTTGTTTAGCTGTGTGAGCCGCAGCCGCTGCCGCAGCCGCCGCCGCAGCCGCAGCCGCCGCCGCAGCCGCCCGGGTTCAGTACCTGCTGAAGCGTCTCGGTGGGTTCGGCCGGTACTGATTCTGGAGCCGCTGTTGGTTCGGCCTGCTCTAAGATGCTGCGTCTCCATCCGGGCTCCTGAAGCTGCAGCAACGCGCCGCCTGACCTCCGTCCAGATTCAGCTGTCCTCCGCCTGCAGCCATGACGACGAGCCGCCTCTTCTGGGCGGGTCCGGCAGACTCCTGACTCGGGCTCCGACCGGAACCAGAACATCAGGAGAACGTGAAGGTGACTTCCTGCTGACGCTCCTCCATCTTCTTGGTTGCCAAGGAGACCGGAGTAAATGGGTCACTCCATCCTTCGGGACGTGTTGATGGTGTCAACAGAACCGGGTCAGTCAACAGAACCGGGTCAGCCAACAGAACCGGGTCAGCGCAAACACTCAATCATGGAGAGCAGGTCAGCTAGCTGGGCCATAAACCTGGTTTATTACAGGAAATGACATCATTGGAATGAAAACATTCTAAAATGTCTGCAGCTGAACATCAGTAATAATCTGATAATATCAGCTCTAATGAAATATTACAGAAGGAAAAATGTTCATTTCAGGCAGTAGACATAATTTAGCTCAGTAATCTCAATTATTTTATTTCCTATAAAACATAAAATCTTTAATTTTGGAATTAAACATTTTAAAGTTTTAATTTGCTTTGTTACATGATTTGAAATGAAATAACTAATCCGACTTATTTTAATGAATTGCTCTAATTGTTGTTTTGTTCTTATATCCTGAAAGTTTAGTTCTTTTTGCGTCAGTTCAAGTCTCAGTGTTTCTCCTCATCCCAGCTGTTCATTGTCTCCTCATCAGTCTCACCTGCTCCCTTCACAGCTGCCTCTGCTTACCTCTTCTCCAGGTTAAAGGTCATTAAAACCACGCCGCCGGTTGGGTCCAGAGTTAGAGTCATATTCACCTCTGGATGTGGGAACTCCTTAAAACGGTGCATTAGCTGTGAATGTGAGCTGAAATACAGCAAAAATGTGAATGAAGGAGAAATGGAGGTGATGCTGCAGATTATAGAATCCAGAAGAAAGTTGAGGAATTTAGAAAAAATAATATCATTAAAAAAAAGAAGCTATATCAAGAATAAGATTTGGTCATACAGAATGAAATGGTACTTCTAAAATAATCAGTAAACATAAGGTTGTAATTATTGTGGACATATAGAAACATCCGAATGTTATGAAAGAAGCGGATTGAAGTGAAAACTTCTGCTGCTTTTTGTCGTAAACATTTTTTCTGTTTTTGTTGTGCAGAATACACAGTAGAAATCGTTTCATTATTGTATTTTTATTGCATAGCTCTGAGCCCTTAGCGGCCGGTTAGCGCTGCTGTTGTCGTCTAACTTGGACTAGGACGTCTCCAGCTGAAGATCCCTGCTGCATTTATTGTTCAGGACAAATATTGTTTTTGTTGTAGCACTGCTGTCATTCAACTGTCAATGTTTGATATTCTGAGTTCTGAAGACATTATTTATTTTGTCAAACGACTGTTTTTGCCATTTTAACAAAAATAGTGAAAAATTATTGCCACCTATAAAAGGTGAACTTTATTAGTCGACACAAAGATGTAATTTAAAACATACTGAAATGAATAGCTTAAAGTAACTGTTAATTGAATTTTAAAAAATTCTATAAAAAATATATCAAAGATATCTTTTATATATATAAAATATATATTTTAAAGATATTTAAAATATCTTTTAAATATGCACTTGAGCAAATACATATTTTGTTCACTTAAAACAAAATATAAATACAAAATATATACTTTAATATATTTCTGAAAAGTGTGTTTTGGTACAATTATATGTAAGTGTGTTTAAAGTTAAAATTAACTTTAGTATACTTTGCTTTTAGTATACTTTGTTTCTATATAATTAATACTTCAAATCTACTTACTGGATTTAGTCAGTGGTGAAAACAGAAGCTCATGCAATCATCTGGATCAGCTGTTCTGGAATAGAGGCGCGTCATAATAAAACATGTTTTGATTTAAAAGTATTTACAGGCCACTGCAGACCCAAACGCCCCGGTCCAACGCTCGCTCTGCCGGACCGAGCAATCGGCCCACCGCACTTTTCAAAACTCAAATCCCACAAAATCTGGCAGGATTTCATAGTTAGGAATAGAATGGTGGATAACATGAAAAATACAAAAAGAGACATGACATCAATTATTACAAATATCTGCTTTGCTCCAAAATGACCAGGATAGACACAAAACGATGCAGTTTTTTTTAATAAACACATTTCAAATAAAATGAATATTGCTAAACTTATTACAGAAGTGCTGAGAGGAGGGGAGGCAGAGGGGGACGCCAAACACTTTGTTCAGAATTAGTTATCAGTTTTTCCAAAAAAACTGATCAGGATGAATGAGGGAAAAGCTGCAGGCCAGCAGCTTTACAACACGGGTTCATATGTTGGCAGAAATCCATCATAACACAACATTGACTCAATAAAAACAGTTCATTGGATGGAAGTTTGATGGTTCATCCACCATCAGTCATCAGCTTTAACCATAAATTCAACCTTTGTGATCATAATTCAACGTTGAATTATTTTTTGCAAACAAGCCATCAGTGAAGTGCCTGTGTGTTTCATAAAGTGTTGAATAAAGTCCTGAAATCTCAGAGTCCAGTAAAAGTATAGGTACCGCTCCAAAATGTGACTTTAGTAAAAGTAAAAGTCACTGATTGAAATGTTACTTGACTTAAAGTATTAAAGTATCTGAAATGTCTTGTACTTAAGTCTGGAAATTACTGTAACAATGGATGAACTCAGTGATGTAATGAAAAGTACAAGTAAAAAGTAAAACAAGGTAAATGCAGTTTGAATGACATTTTTATATTTTGGTAAACTTGTTAAATACACTTAAAATAATGAACACAACCAAGTGCAGGCAAAATGAAACCTGCTAATAGATAAACCTGCAGCATCATTTAGTTAAGAACATTAGGTGCTTTACCTACAAGGTTAACTTAACCTGCTTTAGGTTAACTTAACCTGCTTTAGGTTAACTTACCCTGCTTTAAGTTAACTTAACCTGCTTTAGATTAACTTAACCTGCTTTAGGTTAACTTACCCTGCTTTAAGTTAACTTAACCTGCTTTAGATTAACTTAACCTGCTTTAGGTTAACTTACCCTGCTTTAAGTTAACTTAACCTGCTTTAGATTAACTTAACCTGCTTAGATTAACTTGACCTGCTTTACTGAACCAGCTTCTTAGTAAACCCTCCCAGGACAGAAAATACAAAGTTTCTATAAGCCTGAAGTTTTCCCTTTCAGTAAGGTCAGTGCTGAAAATGAGAAAAATAAATAGTCAGTACAGGAAATGCAGCAAACATGAAAAAACCTGTTAGGATTCCTCTACTTCACACTATAGGTGCAACAACTGGTCATTATGCAAAAGAAAAAGAATTGGGAGGGAAATGCAGCTTATTGACATCTGAAGAGGGAGAGATTTTAGTTAACTTGGTGTTTAATGGGAGAAGCGAAACAGGTGCATCTATTGGTGGTGATGAACAACAGGTAAGCAGGCCTGAGTTTGTTGCAGTCAATCAATAGGTTGAGGTCAAAACATGTTTCTCTCTCTCTCTCTTGCTTTCTTGACGGGATTCTCTTATGACTTGATCAACCCACAAAAAAAAAAAGACTTCCCAAGGCCGGAGATCACTTCAGTGAATTTTATTATCAATTCAGTGAACAAAGACGCCAAGTATGGACAAAAGACCTTGGATCCATGGCAGAAAGCCACAGGCTCCACCCACAGAAAGCCACAGGCTCCACCCACAGAATGCCACAGGCTCTACCCACAGTAAGCCACAGGCTCCACCCACAGAAAGCCACAGGCTCCACCCACAGAAAGCCACAGGCTCCACCCACAGAATGCCACAGGCTCTACCCACAGTAAGCCACAGGCTCCACCCACAGAAAGCCACAGGCTCCACCCACAGAATGCCACAGGCTCCACCCACAGTAAGCCACAGGCTCCACCCACAGTAAGCCACAGGCTCCACCCACAGTAAGCCACAGGCTCCACCCACAGAAAGTGCAATCAAGAAAAACAAAACTAATTACTCCCAACTCGAATGAATTCTTAAAGTATACAAAATAATTAATAAGAGAAAAAAATAAATAAACTTGTAATCCAAAAATACAATAATCCATTTAACATCCAACACTCAGTACGTCCTGATGACGTCACCACATCGCACAACTCTCCCAGACCGTCACAATCTGGAAACAAGACAATTGAAAATAAAGCAAGAAAATGTTTGAAAATGACAGAAAAGGATTAATTTGAACTGAAGCGAGAAAAACGAATGAACTGCGGCAGTCCAAGCTGCAACAAACATAAGTTAGAGATTGTGTGGTGTGTGTGTGTGTGTGTGTGTGTGGTGTGTCAACTCTTTAATTAGGTCCTATCTCGCCACAGTAACCAGTAACTAAACCACACATTGAAAATGTATCGAAGTAAAAGTTTGCAATTAAGTTCAGAAATATAGTGAAGTAAAAGTGAAAGTTATCAAAAATTTTCATACTCAAGGAAAATATGAAGTACTCCAAAATATACTGAAGTAAAGTAGTGAAGTACACTACTTCACTACTTCACTACTTCACTACTAGCTCTGCTCCTGCTGGAGGCTGCAGGTGTTTATCTGACACACAGTCAGTTATCATTTTATGGACAAGTGAGAAAATGTACAGACAGACTTATAACCTCTGACCTCAACAGAGCTTCAGTTAAAAACCTGCTGGCTCCGCCTCCAGGTGATGAAGGTGGAGCAGCAGGAGGCCAGGTTGGTTCTGCTCTGCTGCTTGGTCCTGATCGGTTCTGGTGTTGTGTTGGGATGGCTCTGCTGGAGTCGGGTCCAGTTGAATGAAGGAGCTGCTCGGTTCCGATGGGTTCTGGAGTGGCTCGTTTGGACCGGCCGCTGCGTCTCCGTGGCGCCGGGCAGGACGTGATTCCTGGTGGCAGCGGCTCCAGCCGACCGCGTCCCTCCATCACATTAATTATGCTAAGCAGCCGAGAGGCCAGAGGGGCGGAGCTACCGGGGCGGCCCGACGGCGGCCCGGTGGCGGCCGGTGGCGGCCCGACGGCGTCCCGACGGCGGCCCGCGGTCAGCCGTGATGACCGCAGCAGACAGGCGAGTCGGGGAGCTAAAAACAGCTGCAGGGCGAATCAGCATGCAGAGGATCTGAGGATGCGCTCAGCTGGGAGGCGGAGGCTCCTGGTTCTGCTGGTTCTGCTGGTTCTGCTGGTTCCTTCCTAGGCTGTAAACATCTCGGTAACCTCTGACCCGTCCACTCTGTGAGGACGTCCGCTGTCCTGTCGTCTCCAGGACAACCGCATCTTGTTGAAGGTCTCGTTGCGCTTCAGACCCAGATGGGTTCTCCTCCCAGGTTCTGGTTCTGCTTCAGGACTTGCTGCGGATCTCCATGAATGTTCGTGGTTCTTCTCATGTGAGTTCAAAACGTCTAAAGTTCTGGACCCGGTTCTGCTGGGAGTCCCAGAACTTTCTAGAGGAAAAGGAGACGCAGAGTCCAGCAGCTCCACCTTCCAGCCTCTAGATGGCGTCAGCTCCCCTCAGTGGTTCCGTCTGGCCCACTGAGTCAGAACCGGCAGCTCAGATATCAAAGCTTCCCCGCCGCATTGATGTCCGGACGGATCCGGAGCCTCGGTCCGGCCCAGATGAAAGCGGCGGCGCCTCCAGGGGAACAAAGCGGCTTTTCTTCATCCTGAGCAGGAAACCCAACCGAACCTTCAGCCTGAGACACCCGATCCCATCAGAACCTCTGCCTGTCAGTACAACCCGGTTCTGATTGGGTTTGACCCGTCTGGCTGTGGGTTCATAGGAGGTTCTACAGAACCGGGCCGCCCACTGACTCTGCTCCTTATAAAACACCTGAGGTTCTAATGGATTTCCCAGAACCTCAGCAGAACCTCAGCAGAACCTCAGCAGACGGCCATAGGTACCTGAAGTCGTGGTCCAGTCTGCTCACCTGGTGAAGCTGGCGAAACCTTTCAGAATAAAAGTTCTGTAGCTCTCCAGAACCAGGTTCTCCAGAACCAGCTCACCGTTTCATGGAAGTTCTGTAAACTGGGGTCCCGGTTCTGTTTGGATCCGGTTTCCTCTGATAGTTAATAGCTATTCAGTTTCTGTGTTTGGGTCCAACTTTTTTTCCCGAGCCGTGGGTCCGGTTCGGTCCGGTTCTGTAGTCTGCTTATAGATGGAACCCAAGTTCTTTTAATCTGGTTCTGGTTTTATTAGACTTTCGGAGCAGCTCTGACCCGGTTCTGCTTGGACTCAGACAGCAGCTGCTGTCGGAACCGGCCTCGGGCCAGAACCAGGGCGGGTTCTGGCTGTCAGACTGTGACGAGTCTGGCCGCCGCTCAGCGCCTGTCCGCCTGATGATTCTGGACGGGCCGTCAGCCGAACCGCCCGGCGCCACTTGGCGGCCGCTCCGCGTCTTCAGGGCGTTTGGACCGGACCGGGCCGGGCCGAGCTGCCAGCCGCTGCCTCGGCGCCAACATGGCGGCAGATTGATGAGTTTGTTCTGATGCGTTCAGACGCGCAGAGGACGCGGCGCAAAAATAGGCTGAAGGTCGCGGCGGCGCGGAGACTCATCAATCTGTTGGTTCGGTTCTGAGAGCCGGTTCCGATTCAGACACAACCGGGTCACAACTGGAACCAAATGACAGCAAAACCATCAAAATATAAAAAAATTAAAAAAATCCAAAAACCCAGCGGTTCTGGTTCCGATCGGACGCACAACCAGAAATCACTTTCTACAGCATCATGACCTCTGACCTCAGCAGAGCTTCTGTTAGAAACCTGAACTGGTTCCGGTTCTTCAGTCCGTGACTTTATGGATTTTCCGTTATTTCTTTTTTCATATCGTCTTGATGATAATAATAATAATAATAATAATAATAATAATAATAATAGGACTTGGGATTATAATTCCTCCCATCGTCTCATTCTGGGCCGGTTCTGTTGCCCCGCTGGGTCAGTCCCGTCCTGTCTTCCGAACCGGATCAGAACCTTCCGGTTTCTTAATCCACATTTATGGAAAATCAGATTTTATGATTTTTGATTTAAAATGTTCAAATAAAATCATTTCATTCAAATTTTACTTTCAGTAAAAGTTGATTTTTTTTTTATTAGCAGCAGAAAGTTGTTGGATTTCACATGACAATATTTAGCCTATGACATCATCAACATCTGATGACATCATTAATATTCGGGGTTTGATTTTCTGTTTGTCTTTCAGTTGCTGCTCATCTGCCTGATTATTGTTTATCATAAAATCATCATTTCTTCATTTCAGCCTGGATCCGCCACAGATCTGTAAACTTTGACTAGACCTGCTGGTTTGATTTTAATCTGAAGTTAATTCTACAATAGTGTTAAAGTTTCTTCAGTTCCTTCTGCTGGCACATTTCCAATAAATTCAATAAAAATATCAAATGTTTTGTTTATAATGTTGCTAATATCAAGACCATTTATTCCTCATGAACATCATTTACTGCTGAGCTTCACGCAGAACGTTCTGATCCGGAGGACCGGATGTTGGAGGCGGGTCGTCTGGTCGTGTCTGCGTCCATTTGGATGTCAGAGACGCTCTGACCGGACGGACCGGAACCTGTTGACCTTTGTCCCCTTCAGTCAGGCTTCATGTTCTAACAGCAGCAGATCACTGGATCCACTGGATCACTGGGACTGGATCCACCGGGTTTGGATCCACTGGGACTGGATCCACTGGGTTTGGATCCACTGGGACTGGATCCACTGGGTTTGGATCCACTGGGACTGGATCCACTGGGTTTGGATCCACCGGGTTTGGATCCACTGGGACTGGATCCACTGGGTTTGGATCCACTGGGACTGGATCCACTGGGTTGGATCCACTGGGACTGGATCACTGGGACTGGATCCACCGGGTTTGGATCCACTGGGACTGGATCCACTGGGTTTGGATCCACTGGGACTGGATCACTGGGACTGGATCCACTGGGTTTGGATCCACTGGGACTGGATCACTGGGACTGGATCCACTGGGTTTGGATCCACTGGGACTGGATCCACTGGGTCTGGATCCACCGGGTTTGGATCCACTGGGACTGGATCCACTGGGTTTGGATCCACCGGGTTTGGATCCACTGGGACTGGATCCACTGGGTTTGGATCCACTGGGACTGGATCCACTGGGTTTGGATCCACTGGGACTGGATCCACCGGGTTTGGATCCACTGGGACTGGATCACTGGGACTGGATCCACTGGGTTTGGATCCACTGGGACTGGATCCACTGGGTTTGGATCCACTGGGACTGGATCCACCGGGTTTTGATCCACTGGGACTGGATCACCTGGAGGATCCACTGGGTTTGGAATCCACTGGGATGGATCCACTGGGTTTGGATCCACTGGGACTGGATCACTGGGACTGGATCCACCGGGTTTGGATCCACTGGGACTGGATCCACTGGGTTTGGATCCACTGGGACTGGATCCACTGGGTTTGGATCCACTGGGACTGGATCCACCGGGTTTGGATCCACTGGGACTGGATCCACTGGGTTTGGATCCACTGGGACTGGATCACTGGGACTGGATCCACCGGGTTTGGATCCACTGGGACTGGATCCACTGGGTTTGGATCCACCGGGTTTGGATCCACTGGGACTGGATCCACTGGGTTTGGATCCACCGGGTTTGGATCCACTGGGACTGGATCCACTGGGTTTGGATCCACTGGGACTGGATCCACTGGGTTTGGATCCACTGGGACTGGATCACTGGGACTGGATCCACTGGGTTTGGATCCACTGGGACTGGATCCACTGGGTTTGGATCCACTGGGACTGGATCCACCGGGTTTTGATCCACTGGGACTGGATCACTGGGACTGGATCCACTGGGTTTGGATCCACTGGGACTGGATCCACTGGGTTTGGATCCACTGGGACTGGATCACTGGGACTGGATCCACCGGGTTTGGATCCACTGGGACTGGATCCACTGGGTTTGGATCCACTGGGACTGGATCCACTGGGTTTGGATCCACTGGGACTGGATCCACTGGGTTTGGATCCACTGGGACTGGATCCACCGGGTTTGGATCCACTGGGACTGGATCACTGGGACTGGATCCACCGGGTTTGGATCCACTGGGACTGGATCCACTGGGTTTGGATCCACCGGGTTTGGATCCACTGGGACTGGATCCACTGGGTTTGGATCCACCGGGTTTGGATCCACTGGGACTGGATCCACTGGGTTTGGATCCACTGGGACTGGATCCACCGGGTTTGGATCCACTGGGACTGGATCACTGGGACTGGATCCACTGGGTTTGGATCCACTGGGACTGGATCACTGGGACTGGATCCACTGGGTTTGGATCCACTGGGACTGGATCACTGGGACTGGATCCACCGGATAATTGATATTTTGCTGAATTCCGATGACCTGCTGACCCCTGGCCGTCTCTGATTGGTTGTGCTCCAGTCAGATGCTGCACAGGAAGTGACGTCGCTCGGTGGACAGACGTCCAGCGTCTTCTGGTGTTGCTCTATGTTCAGGGCGAGAGGCTGGAGGAGGGGAAGTGACGTCATCAGACATCGCAGACTGCGAGGGCCAGCAGCCGGAGCTGTTCTGTGGTAACCATAGCAACCAGATCATTCAGAAATGGCGGAACCGGGCCGTGGAACCGGGCCGTGGAACCGGGGATGTTGTTCTGCAGCCAGCAGAACATCTATGCAGGTTTTCTATGTTTTCTATGAATAAATTCAAGTTCGAACCCAGAAACGATCAGAAATATGGAAGATTTGCAAATGAATGAATGAACAGTAATAAACATGTTAACAACATAACGTTGCCATTTAAACGAGAATATTAATGAATCATCAGCAGATTATTAATCATTATATAATTTGGCATATTTTCCAGAAGCGAATAATGGATAATAATTGTCTTCCTGCGTCCAGAACCCGGTTCTGCTGGTGCAGAGTGAGCCGCTGTCCCCGGCCTGACCCTCTCCCTCCCGGCCCGGTTCGCCTTACCGAACCGGCCGGACCTCGCTATCTGCGGCTCCATCACATTCCTCCGCCACAAAGAGAGAACTGTGGCTCGGTTCAGGTATTCCCCTCTGAGCAGCAACCCGACCCACCCGCAGCACACCTTCACCTGGCACAGAACCGAACCAGAACCAGAACCAGAACCCGGGCTGGAGCCACAGCCTCAACCCGAACCCGCATGAAATAATACCAGGTCCAGAAACTCCTGCGGGTCGGAACTTGATCTTCACAAATTAATCCGGACATTTCCAGGAAGGTTCTGTTCGGTTTGGTTCGGTTCCTCCCATAGATGAAAAATAAGGAGAGAAATACAATGATCCCAGAACCGAATGAACCGAACCGTTCTGCCGAACCAGTCGGAACCGGATCAGTTGTTCTACCAGCCAGAACATTAGATGTTCCGAATCAGCTTGCAATGAAGATCCGGTCCAAGTTCTGGTTCCGATGCCGCTGTTTCCTCATAATTCAGAATTTAAATTAAATCCTGAAAGTTTTTATGTTTTGATGAAAACCGAAAAATAAAGAAACAAACAGAAGAACGTTCAAAAACACAGGAACCGCCTGATGAACGGATCAATGAACGGATGAGAAAGGTTCATAAAGCCTTCGGTCTTCCGACTGCTTCTGGTTCCGCTCGGTCAGTAGAACCTGGACTCCGGTTCGGTCAGCAGGTGTTTACATGACGAAGAACAAGAAGTTTGGAGTCACGTGGTTCTGCTGACGATGATGATGCTGAAGCTCTAATTAAGGCGGAGGAAGAAGAAGCGACCCGAGGCGCTCAACGGAGTGTGTGTGTGTGTGTGAGTGTGTGTGTGTGTGTGAGTGTGTGTGTGTGTGTGAGTGTGTGTGTGTGTGTGTGAGTGTGTGTGTGTGTGTGTGTGTGTGTGAGTGTGTGTGTATGTGTGTGTGAGTGTGTGGTGTGTGTGTGTGTGTGTGTGTGTGTGTGTGTGTGTGTGTGTGTGTGTGTGTGTGTGTGTGTTCCTGCCTGCTCACCTTGCCATGGGCTCCACACCAGATTGGTCGGTTTTTTTTACCCATGATTCCTCCCGGTTCGGAGCGGACTACATGTTGGCCGTCATGCCAGAACGAGCGGTTCCTCCGTGGGGTCCTGGTGCGCGCAGAGCCGAGTCGAGCCGAGCCGAACCGAACCACAGCAAATGAGGCTCTCTGACGGCGGCATGGCAGCCAAAAGCTCCGAGGGATCCATTAAATGGCAGCTGTGCTACGACATCTCCGCCCGAACCTGGTGGATGGTGAGTTGGACCAACTTTTTGGCTTGGTTCTGGTTCCTCCTTCCTCCTGCGCAGCTCTCCTCCTCATCCTCTCTGCCGCTTCATTTTAACTCTCGCTTTACTTTCCCACCTCTTTGGGACTGGTCCGAATCGGGTCCCGTTCTGGCCCAGTTCCGGTCCGGCTGCGGTCCGATCCTAGTTCGGTTTTGGTCCCGCTTCAGTCCCGTTCCCGTCCCGCCGGCTGCGCTCCGCGGCTCGGCGTCATCGCCAGGAAGTGTCCGGTTCTGAGTGCGCTCCCCGCGGCTACTAATTAGCGGACGGCCGCCTCCCTGGCCCGGTTCGGTTCGGGCCGAGCATCGGGCCGCCACGCCGGGACACAGTGGGCAGCGTTTGGCGGTCAGTGGAGCCAGGCGACCTTTGACCCCCCCGTCGCTGAGGGTGCTGGCAGGGGGCGGTTCTGGGGGCTGCGGGGCCACAATGGCTCTTTGTGTTCCGTCGGTCCAAATGAGCTGGAAGTTGAAAGCGCCGCTCGCTGCCCGGTCCAGTAGCCGGGTCCAGTACTGGGCAGCTCGGTACTGGACCGGGCCTCGGAGCTCCGGACGGACCGCGGCCGGTTCCGCGGCTGATTCCGCTGCAGAGCTGCAGGTTCGGGGAAAGCAGCAAGAAAAATGGTTTTATTTCCTCAGGAACTGAACCGAATTCCATCCAAGTTTAGGACCGGAACCCGAAGCCGCTTGGACTGATCAATGATGTCGATGTTTCTGCTGCACATTTTATTATTTTAGACATAATTTATTTGTTTTTATTTAAATAAAATGTTTTAATCCTGATTTGATGCCGCGGCGGTTCGGACTGAATTTAACTTTCATTTGGAGCAGAAAGGAAAAATGATCGGAACCGCTGCGGGTCCAATGAAGCGCAGTCAGTTTCTGCTGCTGTTTCATTTGCTGCAACTTCAAATTTACATTTTAGTTTCATTTTTGGTTCAATTTATTTACCCTGAAAATATTTCGTTATTAAAATAAGAGACATAAATTACAGATTTTATTCCGACAGATTTAAAAATATAAAAACACAATTTAGTCAGAAACGAGAAAATTATGAATTTTTTCGTTGCATTTTTACAGCAGAGCAGAAAAATGACGATAATAAATGAACTTTTAATTCCTATAAACGGACCGAACCGGACCGGAAGATGTTGGAAAGTTCTGGATTTTCTTTTAATTTTTTTTAATTATCTGAAATAAATTAATCTGAAAACTGCAAAAAACTTCAAATATTGGAAAAAGATCTGTTTGTTTTTCAAATATATCAACATTAAAAAATCCATTTGAATTTCTGATGATTGGATTTTATTCCTGAACATGCCGAGCCGCTGCCGGCCCGTTTGGACCGGGACCGGTTAGGAACAGCCGAACCCCCGGCAGCGCTGCGGTGAACGGCTGGAAGATCAGAACCGATCAGAGTCTTGTTGTCTTCATTGGGGTTCTGGTTCTGCTTGACAGACGGAACCAGATCCCAAACAGAACCTTTAGAGGAAGACGTTTAAAGGAGTTGAAAAGTTGCTGATATTTTGTGAATTTTCTCTGACGGGCGGTTCTGATGGACCCGTCCAACAGAACCTTTTTCCCAGCCCATCAGAACTTCTGAACCAAATAAGATAATTCTGCATATTTCTGTGGTTCTGATCCATCTTCGTGCACAGCCTTCTGGTTCCGGTCCTGGTTCTGGTTCTCTAAAATGACTCATGAATCATATTTCATATTCGCTCATATTTTTGTCCTGAGGGTTCTGGTCGGGTTCGGGGACTCGGTCAGTCAGATGAATTTAGTTTCATTTCCAGTCAGAATAAATTCTGACCCTGTTGTGACCCGGTTCTGGTTCTGTAGGGTTAACAGTGTCTCTGTGTCCGGGCCGAGTTCTGGTTCTGGTTCTGATTTGGACCGGGTCTGCAGCAGCCAGAGATGATTAAAGGAGGAAATTGGAGGATTAGAGTTTGTCTGCTTGAACTTCCTGACCCCCCCGCGGCCGGGACACCGTGACGTCACGTTGCCGCGGCGACCGGAGGCGGAGCCTCCGTCTCCTGTCTGTTGGCTGAACGTGTTTCTCTCCCTCCGCGGAGAACGTTCTCCTGACACTCGGCTCCCGCGGAGAACGTTCTCCTGACACTCGGCTCTCGGTCTAGTCAAAGTTTCCTGCTCAGCAGTTTGGACCTCCTGCGGTGAACCATCCGAACAGAACCGGGGCTCAGAAAGCCTTGGATTTTCCCGACCCAGTTTCTGTTCTGGTCCATGTCCCAGATTTTCCTCCAGAACCTTCAGCTCAGATGACGGTTCTGACCCGGTTGGGAATGTTCCGAACCTTTTGGATCCAACAACCTACCACTGGTTCTGCGGTATCGATCGACCCAAAGAGGACGGGTTCTGGTTCCAGGACCAGGTTCAGTGTTTCAGTTCCTGAAACACTGAACCCAACCGGACCGGACCCCCTCCTGTGTTCTGGCTCGGTTCTCTGGGATTCTGGGTCGAGTTTCAGGTCTAATCCGGACCAGAACCGACCCGCCTCATGCTGAGGTCCATATCGCTCCAAGCTCCAATATCCGGTCCAGTTCTGCAGTTCAGCCTCAGATGACAGTAATTATTGTTATAATTATTGTTAATTAATTGTTATTAATATTATTAAAGGCTTGTGATTGTAAAGCTGCAGCCCGAAGGTTATTAAAATAATCAGTTCATCTAAAATATCACATTTATTCTTCACATCAAAAAGTTTCAGATTGAAAAATTATTTGAATGTTTAGGATTTTATAGAATGAACTGGTTATCAGTTTATTGCTCATTTTTTTAGTGAGTTTTAATAACTCCGCCTCATTAACATATTCAAATGAACAACTTTATCTAATGTATGTACATTTAGCAGCAGGGGAACCGGGCCGGCGGTGGTTCTGAGGCCCGGGTTCTCCTCATAATGAAGCAGATGTTATCTGGACCGGCCCGGAAAAGCAGGACCGGTTCTGGTTCTGGACCTTCTGATTGCGGTTCTGTAGCAGAACCATCGTAGGCTCAGTATCAGAACCTCCGTCCTGCTCCAGTAGTTTTGGACAAGTGTGGAACTACTGTGCAGAGCTTTGTTTCATGCAGCAGCTTTGGAACCGACACCAGAACCAGAACCGACCCAGGATTCTCATCTTTCAGCTGGAATAAAAATAAAACTCCATAAAACCAAAATAAATAAACACAAACATCTAAAATAGAAAGTTAGAAAATAAACTCTGAAAGTTTTTCCGGCGGTTTTGGGAACTGACGATCTGACGGGATCTGAACGTCATGCTAACATGCTAACATGCTAACACATTAAATATGATCAATACAGAAATAATAGCATAAGCACTAAAGAAAACTTGTGCAGAAACTGAAAGTCAATCATTTTATTTCAATTCTCAAGTTTCAAACTGTAAACATTTTACACCCAAATAAACATTCATAAAAATCTGTAATTCAGTAAAAGTAAGAACCTGGAGGACTAGGAGGACCTGGAGGACCTGGAGGACCTGGAGGACTAGGAGGACCTGGAGGACCTGGAGGACTAGGAGGACCTGGAGGACTAGGAGGACACGGAGGACTAGGAGGACCTGGAGGACTAGGAGGACCTGGAGGACTAGGAGGACCTGGAGGACTAGGAGGACTAGGAGGACCTGGAGGACTAGGAGGACCTGGAGGACTAGGAGGACCTGGAGGACCTGGAGGACCTGGAGGACTAGGAGGACTAGGAGGACCTGGAGGACTAGGAGGACTAGGAGGACTAGGAGGACCTGGAGGACTAGGAGGACTAGGAGGACCTGGAGGACTAGGAGGACTAGGAGGACCTGGAGGACCTGGAGGACTAGGAGGACTAGAGGACCTGGAGGACTAGGAGGACCTGGAGGACTAGGAGGACTAGAGGACCTGGAGGACTAGTAGGACCTGGAGGACTAGGAGGACCTGGAGGACTAGGAGGACCTGGAGGACTAGGAGGACTAGAGGACCTGGAGGACTAGGAGGACCTGGAGGACTAGGATGCCTCTCTGAAGGGAGTGAAACTTGCCGACCATCAGAACTTGTCAGGATGTTCCAGGACCTGCAGGACCCGATTCTGCTGACTAGAGGTTCTGACCTGATCCACCAGAGTTAGCTCTAGGCTAACGCTAGCATGTCTCCTTTATTTTAATAGGACTTGTTGGTAACCAGGTTCGCTCCAGGTCACATGACCCGGGCAGAAAGTGAGGACGGATTCTCTTTACTTCCCGGTTCTGTTCAGTTCTGATCCGGTTCAAGTTTCCTGGGACCAGCAGCTCGATCTGACTCTTCATCATCATCATCATCATCATCATCATCATCATCATCATCATCATCATCATCATCATCATCATCATCATCATCATCTTCATCATCATCAGTCAGAGGTTCTGGGTCAGACATCAGAACCGGGCCAGAAGCTCCGGCTAGTTTCCACATTTCAAAACGATGCTGTGTGGATCAGCAGCCAATCAGAGGCCAGGCTGGGCGAAGGGGGCGGGGTCTGTGGTGACAGGAACATGTTGGAACCAGAACCAGCGGCGCCATCTGCTCCGGGCTCTGGGCCGGTTCCGCGTCAGTCTCCAGGCTGTTTGTTGGCAGCGCTGGGCTCCTGCCAGGCAGCCGTCAGGGTTCTGGCCCGGTACCAGCGGCGCCGGTTCTTCCTGTTTGCAGCTTCACGCTTCGCTGCTCCTGTCAGGAGTCCGTTTGGATCGGAGGGACCCCGGTTCTGGACGCTCTGTCCATGCTGGGCTCGCCATGCAGAACCAGGAGAATCTGCTGCGGTCCGGTTCTGATCCAGCAGAGTAGATTCTCCCAGAACGCGTCTCCAGATCTTTGTTTCCTGCAGGGAGCCAAACATTTTCCTGAGGATGAAATGATGGATCTTTTCTCCATACAGTGATGATATTCCACGGTTCTGGTGGATGGACTCTCGCTCCTCCATAGTGCCATATTCCATGTCTAATCCTTATTTATAAAGTATTTATAAAGTATTTATAAAGTATTTATAAACTATTTATAAAGTATTTATAAAGTATATGGACGTTCATCTCTCGGTGTCGATCAGCTGACGTCATTCTGAGCCTTTTGTTTGCAGAACCTTGACGACGTTTTCCTGTGAAATCCGCTAAATACAAGCGACATGACGGATTCTGACAGGAGGTGACGTCACGTGCAAAGGGTCATACTGTCCTATTAGTTTTGTTTTTTAATTAACTTGAGTTTATTTTATTGCCTAATTAACCGCTACTTCTCTTGATTTGACTAATTTCATCCAGATGATGGACGGACATTTTCTGACAGCTGATTGGTCAGTTGCTGACAATACCCTGCAATGATTGGAGGAGGATTAGTCCACGTGTGGAAGGGGGCGGAGCCGGAAGTGATAATACTGTAGATAATACTAAGTTCAAATCCTCTAACAAGATGGGTTTTTTTTTAACTAAAAATATAATAATTTGTTTCTATTTTGTGTCTTTTGATGAAAATGTTGCAGCAACTTCAAGTAAGGAATGTTAAATCAGATAAAAAAACAAATCAAATATTTTCTGGGGGGCTGTAGCGCCCCCTGGCGCCGCCTTCTCCCTGATGATGGTGTCTCTCTGTTCCCATGGAAACAGTCTGCTCCTGCTGGCCCGGTTCTGGTCGGTTCTGAGCGGTTCTGAGCGGTTCTGGTCGGTTCTGGTCGGTTCTGAGCGGGTCTGGTCGGTTCTGAGCGTGCCCAGTGTGATCTTCTTTACGGCTCTGAGTGATTAACCAATCAGTAAATGGATCAGAACCTCAGCACAGCAGCTGGCCCGATCCGATTAGCGGCGCCGCCAGATGTTGGAGGACCTGCTGCTTCTCTGGGTCACATGATACGGACCCGACCCATTTGCAGAACTGGGACATCCTCTGTGACCCACCTTCAGGTCAAAGGTCAACAATGAAGACATTCCAGGATCTGCAGGAGGCACCACAGAACCCGCTCCTTTCCTCCAGAACCAAAACCAGAACCACCACCTGGTTCCAGTGGTTCTGGTTCTGTGAGGTGTTTCCAGTGCGAGCGCTTCAGAGCTGCAGAGTCAGCAACCCGCCAGGTCCAGTTGCAGGCGGTTCTGCTCTTGGACTGAAACCGGACCCGGCCGCTGGCAGACCCGGAATTGAAGCGGCTTGGGTTTCTGAGGATGGTCCTGGAGAGAACCGGACCGGGCCGGGTCCAGGATGAGCTCCTGCTGGGCTGGAGCTGCTCAGAGGAAAAGCAGAGCAGGAATCGAACTGGCGACCTGCAGGGGAAGCTGGAGCGGTACCGACCCGCAGCATGATGCTGCTATGCTCAGACAGTTCTGGTCCATCCGGCTCCCTGGTTCTGGTTCTGTCTGATATTTAAAGGATCTGGACTACAACTTGACCTGCAGCTGGCTTCTTCTGGACTGCAGGGGGCGCCATTCAGCCACCGGGTCCGACTGGGTCAGAAACAGAACCTTCAGCCATCAGCCCCCTGGCCCCAGCAGGAAGCGTGTGTGCAGTTCTGGTTCTGCTTCTAATAAAGCGGGCCGGGCCTGGGGCTGAACTTCCTGTAGCTCTGCTTTGATTTATCTCAGATGTAAACAGAGAGCCTTCCTCTCCTCCTCCTCTTCCTCCTCGGTTTATTTGGGTTCCGGGCCCGGCCCGGCCGGCGATGCAACCGGATCGCTGGGCTCGTCAAAATGTTGCAGGTCCTGCTGAACCGTAGAGCAGGAAGTTCCCTGATCGCCGGATCGTCTTCAGCAAATAAAGTAAAATAAAATAAAATAAAATAAATTCCTTTCTGGTGAAACATCCTGGATAACGAGGAGCAGCTGGAGACACACACACACACACAGACACACACTGAGACACACACACACTGACACACACACACACTGAGACACACACACACTGACACACACACACACACACACACAGACACACACAGACACACACACACACTGAGACACACACACACTGACACACACACACACTGACACACACACACACACACTGACACACACACACACACACACACAGACACACACAGACACACACACACACTGACACACACACACACTGAGACACACACACTCTGAGACACACACACACACACACACTGACACAAACACACACTGACACACACACACACTTAGTGTCTGAAGTTCTGTTTCAGAACCACCAGACTGCTGGTCAGAACTGGATGAGAACCGGATCAGAACCTGGTCAGAATCTCACAACTACTTTATCAGGACCTTTTGATGTTTTCCACCAGAACCGGCGATCCAGTGTGAAGGTTCTGTCTGCAGAGCACCGTTCTAGAACCTTTGTTTTTCTATTGACCCAGAACCAAATATTGGGCCAAAGTTCTGGTTCAGGCCAGGGCGGTTCCGTTTGAGCCAGTTGCCACCCGGAATCGTCCCGTGTTGAACCGATTTGCTCCGTTTTTCTATCAGTGTCCGATTGACATGCTTATCACACGCATGTCAACTGTTCAGTTAACCCTGTAACCAAAATTAGTAAAAACAAGGAAATATTCAGGTCAGCTAGATTCTTGTGGCCGGAGCTAAAGGGCCCCAGACCGACGCTGTTGGCTGCCTACAGACGGACACTACGCAGCCGCGGTGAGCAGCTACCAACCCGCGTCTTTTTACAGTGTCCACCGATTCTCCACTGTCTTTAGGAAAGACGCTGAACAATGTTAGTGGGGATCAGGGCGCCGCCAGGAAACATGGGAGAAAAAATTACAGAGCAGCTGCTGTTACAATTTCTTGAGTCTGTTTGACCCATAAAAAGCATCACAATTGTAAAGGCTTGCAACCTTCTGTGGTCCAATACTGATACTAGCAATATTTACTGCTCATGAATTTTACATCCTCCAGTCCACAGTTTGCAAGTTGGTTGTTTACATTTTTAACAGCCAGTAACAGCCAGTTGTTCTTGTTTTCCACTGATTCCTGCAGCTCCAACTCCAACCCCAACTCCAACCCCAACCCCAACCCCAACTCCAACCCCAACCCCAACCCCAACTCCAACCCCAACTCCAACTCCAACCCCAACACCAACCCCAACCCCAACCCCAACTCCAACTCCAACTCCAACTCCAACCCCAACTCCAACCCCAACCCCAACCCCAACTCCAACTCCAACTCCAACCCCAACTCCAACCCCAACTCCAACTCCAACCCCAACACCAACCCCAACCCCAACCCCAACTCCAACTCCAACTCCAACTCCAACCCCAACTCCAACCCCAACCCCAACCCCAACTCCAACCCCAACTCCAACTCCAACCCCAACCCCAACCCCAACTCCAACCCCAACTCCAACCCCAACTCCAACTCCAACCCCAACACCAACCCCAACCCCAACACCAACTCCAACCCCAACCCCAACTCCAACCCCAACCCCAACTCCAACTCCAACTCCAACCCCAACCCCAACTCCAAATCCAACTCCAACTCCAACCCCAACCCCAACCCCAACCCCAACTCCAACCCCAACTCCAACTCCAACTCCAACCCCAACCCCAACACCAACCCCAACTCCAACTCCAACTCCAACTCCAACTCCAACCCCAACCCCAACTCCAACTCCAAATCCAACTCCAACTCCAACCCCAACCCCAACCCCAACCCCAACTCCAACCCCAACTCCAACTCCAACTCCAACCCCAACCCCAACACCAACCCCAACCCCAACTCCAACCCAACCCCAACTCCAACCCCAACCCCAACTCCAACTCCAACCCCAACCCCAACTCCAACCCCAACTCCAACTCCAAATCCAACTCCAACTCCAACCCCAACCCCAACCCCAACTCCAACCCCAACCCCAACTCCAACTCCAACCCCAACCCCAACTCCAACCCCAACTCCAACTCCAACTCCAACCCCAACCCCAACTCCAACTCCAACTCCAAATCCAACTCCAACCCCAACCCCAACTCCAACCCAACCCCAACTCCAACCCCAACCCCAACTCCAACTCCAACTCCAACTCCAACCCCAACTCCAACTCCAACCCCAACTCCAACTCCAACTCCAACCCCAACTCCAACCCCAACTCCAACCCCAACTCCAACTCCAAATCCAACCCCAACTCCAACCCCAACTCCAACCCATTTCCTGCAGACTTTCTGTGGGGCTCGAGGACAAATATGTGTTTTTGGTCTGCGAGGGGAACATTTCATTAATACAGCTAAAAACAATATATGATTAATTTTGTAATTGACAGGGTCCCATTTCTATGAATAATAAATAAATAGTGGAGGCCCCCTGTCAGTCAGGGGCCCTTCGAATTGTCCGAACTGTTCCCCCATGCGGCGCCCAGTGAGGATGAACACAGGCAATTAAGGAAAATGTGTGTGTTGTGGCCCTGTGTGCTGCCGTATGACAGATAGAATGGATTAGGAGAAGAACTGTAGATCCGTCAGAACCCAAAGAACCTGAAATCGAAAATCTGCATCCCTCAATCACCTCCTGAGACTGATGTGGTACAGAAGATTTAGCTGTAATCAATTAAGTTTCATTTTGTGCTTTTAGTCAACTATTATGGTCTGATTATTTGCTTAGCATTGCGTTTGGATTAAATTTGATTTATTATAATATAGTATCAGCCAAATTAATATAAGTTGCCATTTAAAGAACAAATCATACTAAGAGATTAACAGTAAATAAATACGTAAATATTTTCTACATTTAAAAAGTTTGATCACACTTTCCATCTGCCAGTGTTAGGGTTGACTGACTTATATTAAATGATGCTGCCCTGTTGAAAGCACACTGCCGACCCCGGCCTCTGTGGTAAATTTGGTCTAGAACCAGCCTCCAAACCTAACTCCTTATTTCTAGAAATATTTTGGTTATATTCTTTTACATGGGGCTACCCAGTGGCACAGTTGGTAGCTCTGTTGCAGCAAGAAGGTCCTGGGTTCGATTCCCGGCCCAGGGTCTTTCTGCACCGAGTCTGCATGTTCTCCCTGTGCATTCCTCTGGCTTCCTCCCACAGTCCAGAAACATGAGTGTCAGGTAAATTGGTTTCTCTGGGTGTGTGTGTGTGTCTCTGTGTTGCCCTGCGACAGACTGGCATCATGTCCAGGTGACCCGCCTCTCACCCAAAACGTTGCTGGAGAGGCATCAGCTCCTCCTGACCCCACTGGGGACAAGGGTGTTAGAAAATAGATGGATTCTTTAATATCCCAGAATTTTCACACAACTTTTATATTTTTGGTTGTCTGAGGACATTTGGAATAACAGATTTGTTACCAAATACTTTTTGCACCTGCTTAAATGAAACTTAAGTAAATCTACTTCAGTAGAAACATGTAGAGACATGCGACTCTGATTGGAGTACAGTTTTGGGATTTTCTAAGCCACCTCTGTTAACGATTGCTCTATGGATCACTTTAACAAGAAAATACCGTCTATCACTGCAGTGGCCATCCCACCCACGAGCGGTGGGCATCACGCCGTGGGGGGCGTCACGCCGTGGGGGGCGTCACGCCGTGGGGGGCGTCACGCCGTGGGGGGCGTCACGCCGTGGGGGGCGTCACGCCGTGGGGGGCGTCACGCCGTGGGGTCAAAACACTGCCACAAAAACCAAACCCTTGTTTTGGTTTCTGAAAGGTGGCAACCCTAGCTGGACTGGGTCACTATTCTGACTTGGTTCTGACTCTGTTCCTCCATCCTGGTTGGAGCTCCTTTGCCTTCCATCCTCCATATGAGCTGCAGACAACTGGATCGACTTCAGCAGAACCGGGTCTCTGCTGACAGCAACTATATTGTTTGTCACGTTTTCCTGGTTCTGGGTTGATTCGTGGTGGGCAGGTACGAATCAACCTGCCCACCACAAAGAACAAACAGACATGTTCCCAATTAGTGAGGATGAAACTGACCAGAACCGGAACCGGTCTCCCAGCAGCAGCTGGATCTGCAGACATTCCAGAGGTGCGGTTCTCAGGTTCTGGAGTTTAGGCGGACCGGATCGCAGAACCTTCAGAATAAAAGCATCTGTGCACTGATACCAGGAGTTCTGTTTCTGCTGACCAGAAATCCTTCCTGCAGTTCCCAGCGGCGGCCAGCAGAGGGAGGCATTCCTCCATGCTTCCTCCACTCTGCTGGTCCTATTCAGGTTCTGGTTCTGGATGGGTTGCCTGCAGAAAAGTCCAATATTCCAGTTTCAATAGGATTCAGATTTTTACATGTTCAATCAATTCAACTTTATTTGTTCAGCAAATTTCAGCCACAAAGCTTTACATCATAAAAACACAGAAACAACTGAAGCGTCACGGTCTGCACCAATACACATCAGAAGATTGATCAATGTAGCATTGATTAATGTTTCATTGATTATGTTTCTAAAACAGCTCCAACCAGCTGGTTTCGCCTTGAAGGAACTCTGTGTTTTGGCTGTTTTGCAGTTTTCTTGAAGTTTGTTCCAGATCTATAGAAACTGAAAGCTGCTTCTCCATATTTGGTTCTAGTCCTGGATGGAGAGCAGAACCAGAACCAGAACCTGAGAGGGCTGAAGGTTGATGAAACAGCAGATTATAAAAAATATTATTTGTGTTTTTATGTATTCTAATATTTTTATTACTGTTTTAATTTTAATTTTATTTATGATTTCTATTTTATTATTTTTATTCTCCTACACCATTTCTATTTTAATATTTTATGTTTTCGTTGTTTTTATGTTTTATTTTTATTATTTCTATTTTTATATGTTATTTCTTCTTTGTCCTGCAATTTCTGGCCAATCAGATTTCATCTGAACGTATCAGACACGTTTCATCTAATTGGCTGATCAGTGTCCAATCAGGAAGCAGCTCTGTGACAACTGGTCGGTCACATGATAATCAGAGCAGCAGTCTGACTGGCTGTTGTCCCGACCCACCTGTCTCCATCTGCAGGTGTGTGTGCAGGTCTGTTTGTCTGCGAACATCTGGCTGCTGTCCTGTTGTTTTGCTCTGTGTTTGGAGGCAGACTGAGCATCTGGGTGTGTGTGTGTTTCTGTGTGTGTAAACCGGGTTTTTGTATCCCTGTGGGGACTAATCTCTGTCGATAATGTGGGGTTGTGGGGACCTCTGCTCGTTGGGGGACGTTTGCTCCCCATGAGGAAAATCCTGTTTGGGGGTTAAAGGTCAGGCTGTAGAACATGAATGAATGTCAATGTGAACAAAAACATGACTGCCTGTTTCTGTGTGTGTGTGTGTGTGTGTGTGTATGCGTGTGTGTGTGTGTGTATGCGTGTGTGTGTGTGTGTGTGTGTGTGTGTGTGTGTGTGTGTGTGTGTGTGTGTGTGTGTGTGTTAAGCTCCTTCTGCTCCAACATAAACTTTTCTCTTTCTTCAACTTCCTGACAGAAACCTGGTGGTTCGGGGTGAGAAGCTGAACCAGAACCAATTGGATCACTGAACAGGAAGGATGAGCGGATCAGAACCACAGAACAGTGCGGTGTGGATCCCTAACTGGTTTCACTGGTTTTCTGTGGAAGGGGGGGTTTGCTGCCCTGCTTCTCGCCTACAGGCTCCTTCTCTGAGCTGCAGAGCTCGGCCGGTTCTGGAGGAGCCGGGATGTGCGTGGGCAGCAGGGTGTGTGTGAGAGGCAGAAAGCAGAATAGATGAATCTAAGGAGGCTGACCTTTGACCCCTGGCTGCCTTCCCTTCAGCGCTCAGCAGATATTTTGGTTCTGTGGAAGAATCTGAGTTTTTTTCCTCGGATGAATTCATGAACGGGTCTCTGTGGTGGTTCTGCTGGGACCGGGCCGACTGCTTCAGAACCACCAACCATTAGAACCTGCTGACATGGATCAGAAGTCGTCAGAACCTTTTTCGGGTTGGGAGGACAGTTCTAGCACCAGAGGTCTGTCTGATTCTGGACAGGTTCTGGACTTTAGTAAAATGGTTCTGGCCTTATGGGGCCCAAAGCCCGGTTCTGGTGTGGTGAACCCCTTGTTTCTGGTTCTGATCAGGTTCTGTTGTTTTCCTGAGATCGGATCAATAATTCAGGAAGCTGCTTTCCTCCCGGCTCCTTCTGGCTCTCAGGGTTTTGGCATCTTGCCGGCTTTCTGGAGACAGATGGTGAAACGGCTGGGAATCAAACACCGACTGTCCTCCTCTTGCTCCTCCTCCTCCTCTTCTTCATCTGCATGACAGACAAACGGATGAAACCTGGAGACGGATCTTCTGCTGCCAGATCAGAGTCAGGAGATGTTTCGTATTTGGTTCCGGTCCAGGCCCGGTGCCAGCCTATAGCGGCCCCCCACCGCCTCCCCACCCTTCACTGTCTCATGGCAACGATCACGTTGATGTTTTGGGTTTCAGCTCCTCTTCCTCCAGGCAGTTTTGTTGGGAGTCACACAGACCCGGTTGGGTTGACTGAACCGGTCTGGACCCTCGTTAAGTCCTGATGAAGGTTTTGGATCTGGAATGGTTCTGTTTCCATTCTAGTTCTGCACTGGTTCTGGTTCTGGTTGTGTTCTCAGGCTGCAGTTCCTCCCCTCCGCCTGCAGATGGCGTGTCAAGCTGCCATTCATCACGGCTCCTGGCCCCAGCTCAGGTTTTTCTGCTGAACGATCCCAGGTTGTTCCAGGTTACTCCAGGTTGCTCCAGGTTGTTCCAGGTTTGAAGTTGATGGACTGTTGCAGTTTTTACATGTGTTTGATGATTCCCAACTGAAGAGTCTCACGTTTGGTTTGTTAGCCATTAGCATATTTTGCTAGTTAGATTTTCTAACAATAAACTCAAGAACAGTTTATGAAAAGCTAAAATATAAGTAATGTAGCATTGAAGCTAGCAACAGTTTGAAAGATGGAAGACTATTACCATTATTCTTATTATTATCATCATTATGGTTATGATTATCAGTATTACAGGAATGCCCACTGCTACACACAGGAGTTTATTTCCTATGACGAGCTGACAGTAAAACGTTTACAATAAATATTGTTTGATAATGCCTTAACATAAGCCTGAAAATGAAAATACAGTTAGAGAAGTTATTATTTTTCAAGTAGTTGCTGTTTACACTGTTCCAGTTTTATTTATTCAAGGAAATATTGATAAATACCAGACTTAGCCTGTTCTGGGATCCATTGGTACCTCGTTCCTCCACCAGGGGGCTCAGGCCGAACCCAGAGGAACCTGCAGCAGGAACCGGTTCTACTCAGCACTATGGACCTGAACCACGACGGGATCTGCTGCTTCTGGTTCTGATGGTTCAAGTTCTGGTTAGAAATCAGGTCAAGTTCTGAGGATTCACCGAACCTTCAGCTCACGGAGTTCCGATCGGTCCTGATCGCCTGAAGATTCTGTCCAATCAGAGCAAAGCTGAGCTGCTGAGATGTATCTGTCTGGACCAACCAGAGCACAGAGTGTGTTCTGGTGCTGGTTCCTCAGAACCCGCAGGCTGCTTTGGAACAGAACCAGTGAAAGCGGTTCTTGATCCACAGCGGAATGGTTCTGGTACCGGACTAATGAAAGGTCCAGTTCTGATGGCCCACATGGGCTCTAGATGGGTTCTGATGTGGTTCTGCAGCTACCGGGTTCAGTCCAATTGGGACCAATAAAAATGTGGGTCGGTCGTTCAACTTCTAACCTGGACAGTTGTGGAACAAGCTCCGCCCCCAAAACACCTGACGGTGCTGAGCCCGCTATCATCATCATCATCATCATCATCATCATCATCATCATCATCATCATCATCAGGAAGAAGTTTGGTGACTTCAGTAACTTCTTCTGCGGTTCTGACCCGGTTCTCCTCCGGTATTCCACATCCTGTTCCTCTCTGCTCCGAAAGGAGGGGGGAGGCCACTAGTGGCGCTCTCGTGCAAGCGCGCGCGCGCACCCAGCAGCAGTATACTTGTGAAAGTGCGCGCGGAGGATCGATGCTGTTATTTGTGATCGATCAGCGGCGCGTGTGATCAGTCTGTGGCCGCACACGGAGCGACGCAGTCCGGCGGAGGAGCAGCGGAGGAGCCGGTGTTCGGAGCTGGAGGAGTTCGGGACAGTCTCTCGGCTCCCGGGTCGTCCCGCCGCCTCTCCCCGCTCCTGGCAGCGCTCGTCCCGGGAAAGACTCCGTTGCTGCACCGTTCTCTTTCTCCGGAGCGCAGGGGAGCCGCACGCCGGCCGCGGCGCACCGCAGAGCGGTCAGGGATGCCGGCGGGGGGCGCTTCTGGACGCCGTTCTTGGGTTCTGTGAAATGCAGCTCGGGACCGGTTTGGATCTTTGTTCCGTCCGTCGGAACCTCCTGAGGTCCTCGCTGCTGCTCTGACCGGACTTGTGCGGTGTCGCCGGAGATGCGGTTGGATTGTGGGCGGAAAGTTGTGCGCTCCCCGGCGGAGGGCCTCCACAGGTCCGGACCGTGACCCGGGGCGGGTCCGAAGTTCAGCTGTGCCCGAAATGTGAAGCGAAGCGGGCAGAAGGAGGGCTCCGTTTCTCCCTCACTCACTCTCACACACACTTTCTTTTTCGCTCTTCACACACGCAGACCAACACACACACTGGAGTTACAGTAACACCCCACACACACACACACACACGTGCGCGCACGCGCGCGGTCGCACACACCTTCCGGAGCTCACAGCCCAGCGGACAGATATGTATTCTCCGCTATGTCTGACGCAGGTGAGTCCCTTTACCCCCGGCTCTCTGCCAGCGGCGCGGCGCGGCGCGGCGCGGCGCTCCGGCTGGCTGCGGCTGCGCGCTGCCGGAGCGCCAAACTTCCTCCGGTCCACATTTACCAGGTCTGGCAGCTATGTGTTCCGGTTCGGTTCGGCTCTGTGGCGACCGACGCAGTTACCCGGGAAGCTTTATCAGACTCACGGCTGTAATTGGACTGAGAAACGTCTGATCGGAACCAGAACCGGCGGGTTTTTTTCTCTTTTCTTAGCTCTTAAACTTTGCAGCTGTGCCGCGCAGGAAGCGGGAGAAGCGGCCGGTTTTCCGGTCCTGATTCCGGCCGTGTTTCTGTCACCCGTGGGCGTCTGAGCGAGAAGCCCGGTTTTCCTCATGAAGAACTGCCTTCCTGCGGCTGTTCGGTCCGGAACCGAACCTGCGGCCTGCAGCAGAACTCCAGGAACCGGAGGTGATCTGAGGTGACTCCGCCGACCGGACCGACCGGACCGGATGACTCCTGGTTTCTTCCTAAATTTAAACCTCATAAACACCTAAAGTCCTGCTGCAACCTGCAGGGTTGCGTTCAGGGTCAGAGGTTAAAATCAGCATTTAGAGTCTCCCTTCGTGTTTCTGAGGGAAACGGGGACAGCCGGGATTAAATCCTCAGAACAAATTGGGCTGATTTTATTTTTATTCCTGCATCAGACACAAATATTTAAATTGATCCGTTTCTGTGAAATCCTTTTTAATCTGAGCAAAGGCTTTAATAAATCACATTTAGATTAAATCCCAGAGCTGAATAATTACTGGCTGTGTTGCTAAATCTGAAGGGATGAGATTTATTGATAATTCAGGAATATTTGAATGAAATCTGCTGTTTTCTAAGGAGAACCTTTTGTTGCTCTGATCCGCTGGATGTTCCTGCAGGAACGCTGCTAAATCTGGAGCTTCACTGTGTTTGAAGTTGGTCTGAAGCTGCAGCAGCAAACCGTGGCGCTAATCAGATTATCAGCCTGTTAAACCAATAATCAGCAGCCTGACTGACTGACTGCTGGTTCTAATCCCGCTCAGCTGCCCTCACAAACACTTGATTCACTCTTTGATTGTAACTGCTGCAATGTTTAGAAAAAAAGATTTTCTCCAAATGTTGAAATTGTTAATTGGGCCTTTTCTTTTTTTATTGAGATGACATTAGCAGTTTCTGCCCAGCCACTAGGGGGCATGTTTTGCGATATCGCCTGTTAAATTCAATACATTTCTGAACAATGTTTGTCCATTTAATTCTGATATATGTGGAAATTATTAAGGAATAAATCGAGCAGAAATATAAATAGTATTACTGAATTCAAGAGCTTTAATTTTGTTTAACATTTTAAATATTTAGTTTGGTTTTTTTACACCAGTAGTTTGGATATTTTTGTGGCTGATTTCATTTACAACAGAAAACAAAATATAATAAAATAAATATATTTATCTTCTTTACATTGAGGTGTATCAACAGCATAGAAGAAAACAATTAACAATAAAACAAAATCAAGAATAATTTACTGTGCAGTAAAGGCAAAGTTATGAGTTTAAATCCAGGAGGTTCTGCTGCTGGTCCTGGTTCTGGTTCTGAAGTTGGACAAAGATCTAAACCTGCAGATTTAATGCCTGAATGGATTTCAGTTTTGGACGTTCTGGAGGCCCAGACTGCTCAGCAATCCACTGGAAGCCGGGAACCGCCGGAGCGCAAACCTGGATGCAGCAGGGGCCACAGCGGGCCTCTGCCCCCCTGTCGCCCCCGTGGCCCCTGCTGCCCCCCTGGTGCTCTGCTCCCCTCGGTGTGAGAGGCAACGCAGTGCGGGGAGTGGATTTATGTTTCTGGGCCAGTTGTTCTTCTTTCCACGGTGCCAACAGAAACCTGCCCGGGCCCCCGCTGCCCCCCGTGGCCCTCCAGGCCCCCGCTGCCCCCCGTGGCCCTCCAGGCCCCCGCTGCCCCCCGTGGCCCTGGAGGATGAAGGGAAAACTGCCTTTGGTTTCCAGCTGTTTGATCAGAATGCCCACATTTTATTCCCAGAAGCAGCATCCGGGCCGGAGCAACCGGAGTGGGATTTTAGGACCTGGAATAATGAGAAAAATCTGCCCGGATCATAATCTGGGAAAATCATTTTTCTGAAGGAGTTTTTTCCCCTATTTTTGGAAGGATTTAAAAAATATTTCCTTCTTCTGCAGATTTAATTGAAAGAAGTGAGTGTTAAAAAAATTATTAGAAATATTTAAAGACATTTCTAAATTTGGAAATAATTTTCCTGTTTTCCTTCAGTTGATTTTCCAGAAAATGTAATTGGATTTTCCTTCCCAGATCAGAATGACTGAATCATCTGAAAGGAACGAGTCAGTGAGGAAATGTAAAATTTTCCAGAAATGGCATCTTCTTCCCGAAATTTGGGAAAACGTTCCCGAGGATGTTGGGATCATCTCCCCCGCTGGCAGGAAAAGCTGCTTTTGAGGCCGGACAGACTCGTTAAGTGGGATTTGGTTTGCGGCAGACAGACAGAGTGTGAACAGAGCAGGTCAGGAATGTGGGAATGCGGCGGCGGAGCCCAGCTCATCTCGGCCGCCCCCGGACTCTAACGCTGAGCAGGAGCGCCGGCGTTCCGGGCCGTCCGGCACGAAGAGCTCAGAGAGAAGCTGCTGAGCTGCTGGAGGCTCTTTTGGAGACAAACCCGTTCTCCTGGAGCGGATCCAAGAAGGAACAAAGATCCGTATTCAGACCCGGAGCGGGGGGGGGTGCAGCTCTGCAGCTGGCGCTCCAACGCAGAGCTGCAACACTCACGCTCAACATCCGGCCTTTGTTTCTGGAAATCTAACCTGATCCTGGAGTAGAACCTGCAAAACAGACTCCTGATTCTGAGGGAAACCATTTGGCTTCCTGGTTCTGCAGAGAGACTGAATTCATCAGAAATCTGAAATACATTTCCAGAGATGTGATGGAAAAACATCCATGATGCAGCCAGACACTGGGGCCCACACGGCGTTCTGGCGACATTACATCTGTTCTGTTGTTTAACACAACTGGATGGATGAACGGTTGGACGGAAACAGCTGCTCTTCTTGCTCTCTCCGCCCGTCCAATCAGCGGGCAGCGTTACTGCAGCCAATGGCAGCAGCCGGCCGTGTCTCGCAGTGTCTCTCTCTGTCTCACCGTGTGTCTATCTGTCTCTGTCTGTCTCCAGGATGAGTTCCATCCGTTCATCGAGGCGCTGCTCCCCCACGTCCGGGCCTTCGCCTACACCTGGTTCAACCTGCAGGCGCGCAAGAGGAAGTACTTCAAGAAGCACGAGAAACGCATGTCGAAGGAGGAGGAGCGCGCGGTGAAGGACGAGCTGCTGGGCGAGAAGCCCGAGGTGAAGCAGAAGTGGGCATCTCGCCTGCTGGCCAAGCTGCGCAAGGACATCCGGCCCGAGTTCCGGGAGGACTTTGTGCTGACGGTGACGGGCAAGAAGGCGCCATGCTGCGTGCTGTCCAACCCGGACCAGAAGGGCAAAATGCGGCGCATTGACTGTCTGCGGCAGGCCGACAAAGTGTGGCGCCTGGACCTGGTGATGGTCATCCTGTTCAAGGGAATCCCGCTGGAGAGCACGGACGGCGAGCGGCTTGTCAAGGCGCCGCAGTGCGCCAACCCCGGCCTATGCGTCCAGCCGCACCACATCGGCGTCTCCGTCAAGGAGCTTGACCTCTACCTGGCCTACTTCGTGCACTCAGGTGGGTCCCTACTGCTGGAGGTTCTGATGGTGAGCAGGTTCCTGGTTCTGATGGGTCAAGATCCCTGGTTCTGATGATGAGGTCTGCTTGAGCGATTCTAGATCTTCAGACCATTTGTCTGCTGCAGAAACTGGAAGTGTCAGGTGCAGCTTCTCAAATAAAACTCTCTTGCAGAAAAAGGTTAGGGGTCAGAAGTCATCCTCTCATCCTGGCTGCCACTTTAGAGACACAATGAGAGGTCAGAGGTCAGCATGTAGTGGGCCTGACCCTCCCTCACCCATCTGTCTCACTGTGTTCATCTGCTGCTGAAAGTAGTTCCTGATAGGCTCAGCATACCTGCTGCAGGTGTGTGTGTGTGTGTGTGTGTGTGTGTGTGTGTGTGTGTGTGTGTGTGTGTGTGTGTGTGTGTGTGTGTGTGTGTGTGTGTGTGTGTGTGTGTGTGTGTGTGTGAGCTCTGAGCTCTTAACCAGATTTGAAGCTTCATTTCTGGACTAATTACCGAAGTCCTGACTGACCTGCAGACCCACACCTGAACTCTGCTTCACCTGCTGACACACCCAAGCACACACACACACACACACACACACACACACACACACACACACACACACACACACACACACACACACACACGCACTCTCACACACACACCCACACACACACACACACACACACACACACACTAAGAGATCCTTTTAATCATAGTGGCCTATCAGAACCCCTTTGATTTTGTCAATGAGAATATTGATTTTATTTAATTTCTTCATGTTTTATGAATTTTTGAGAGTATTTAAGATTTTTTTATTTTTTGTTTGTTTTAAATATGATTGTTTTATTTTGTAAAATATTTAAATAAAAACTAAATATTGAAATTTTACAGTTTTTATTTTACATTAGTTTAATTTTATAAATTTAATTTTAATTAGTCATTTTATCTATATTAATTTTTTTGAACACACTAAAGGAAACACTAATTTCCATGGACTGCTCTGTGTGTGTGTGAGTGCGTGTGTGTGTGTGTGTGTGTGTGTGTGCGTGTGTGTGTGTGTGTGTGCGTGTGTGTGTGTGCGTGTGTGTGTGTGTGTGTGTGTGTGTGTGTGTGTGTGTGTGTGTGTGTGTGCGTGTGTGTGTGCGTGTGTGTGTGTGTGTGTGCGTGCGTGTGTGTGTGTGTGTGTGTGTGTGTGTGTGTGTGTGTGTGTGTGTGCGTGTGTGCGTGTGTGTGTGTGTGTGTGTGTGTGTGTGTGTGTGTTGTGTGTGTGCGTGTGTGTGTGTGTGTGTGTGCGTGCGTGTGTGTGTGTGTGTGCGTGTGTGTGCGTGTGTGTGTGTGTGTGTGTGTGATTGTATAAAGGGCATCTAGAGGACCACTTCCCAATATTTACCGATAATGGAGGTCGTTAGTGGAAGAGAGGACATTTTTGCAGTCTTCACTTCTTCTGCAGTTATTCTGGCATTACTTGTCAAGTTCTGGTTAAGGTTGGAGTGAGCAATGAATAGAGTGACTAAAATTGATAAAAGTCTATTCAAAGTGCTCAGTTGCATAGAAGTACAAGTATGTTCTCTTTAGGTCAGACCAGCCACTGAGAACCACAACCAGATTTATTTTGGTGACATTTTATCATTTCAATTCTTCTTTATGAACAACTCTTCTAATATTATTATTGTTTTCTTATCTTATAATTTTTTCTATTTAATTTCTTTTTTTATATTTTGATCAAATTTTTAACTGAAGCTACATCAGATTTTGCAGTTTTTTGCCTCTTATACTGCCTTTTACAAAAGAACAAAAACATTTTTTTAGGTGATCTATCAAATTAAAAACTACACATTTAAATCTCTTTTTATTAGTTTAATTTTAATAAGTCCAACAAAATAATTTTATTTATATTGATCTTTTTTTTCAATAAAAATGTTCATTTCCGTAGGGTGTAATATTTATAACTGTGTGAACCAGATTCTTTTGTCTTTGTGTTTTAAATGGACTGCATATAGACAAACACTTTCAGTACATTTACCCACAAAGTGAGGTAATGTTTCTGGTCCTCACTTTTTCAGTTCTGATAGTTCGATTAGTGGTGTGGAATACGTTTTGGCTGGAACCTCTTCACCCTGACCCAACCCCATGACCTCAAACACATTTTATTTCTGTCAGACTCTGGCTGGGTCCTGGTTCTGATGCTCAGCCTGGTCCATTTTCTCTCCCCTGGCTCCTCTTACTGAGAACCCTGGACACAGAACCAGCAGGGGGTGCAATACAGTGATGCATGCTGGGTAATGTAGTGTGGCTGCGCTCCTAAAAGCAGAGCTTCTCTCCTGAAGGGATTGGATGGTGTCCCTGAATGGCCTGAAGCCAGAAAACTGCGCACACACACAGAGTGACACACACATATGGAGCATCCATATTTGTGTTGCCAAGTGCTGCTGATCCAGATGTTTCCAAGGAGATGCTGCAGCGAGGGTTAGGGTTAGGGAACAGGGAACAAACCAGGTCTGGGTCTGGTTCTGGTTCTTTATTCCATTTTTCTGTTCATAAATTAAAGAACTGATATTCTTTAACTTTTAGTTTGTTTCTTCCAAATGTTTGATCATAATAAAAACAAATGAACAACAAAAGAAGTTTACCCTCTGGTGCATAGCGGCCACTACAGTGGACAGCTGTTTGGAAGGCATTATTTCCTAAGTGGAGTTGTTTCTATGGTGGAATTGCATATCAGTCCTTAGAATGCTCTCTACTGCCCCCTCCACTGAGGTCAATTCAGTGGCAATGTGTTGTAATTACAAGTTAATGTCATCGGAGTCCAAGTTGGACAGACACACTCGATGACCACTCCAGGAATATCCTCTCAAACCTTCTATTCTCAGAGAATCCTAGAGGTAAAAAATATGCTGACATGCAGGAGTATCTAGGTAACAATATTATAAACTTAGTTTGGAAAAAAAATTTCATGTAAGTAGAAAATTGCGATTAATCATGTGTTCATCACAGTGACATCATGCATTGCTGACTATATTTTTTAACATAAGTCATGTAGTTGATTTATCTTTCATTATCACTGGTTTGCATGCAGTTAAATTCATTTTGAGTATATCTATGTTAGTTTTAAAAATATAATTTTTTATGCAGATCAATTGTAGTTTGTGTTAGTAAATGATAATTTTCTCAAACTTTTAGAGCACAAGTGCAGCAAAGAATAAGGATTACTAAAGAATAGTCGAGGAAATTTCCTCTGATGATGAGTGAAATGACAGCAGTGATGAGGAGTGGCTGCCAGGGAACACTACAGATATTGGAGATATGGATGATGAAGGACAGGATGCAAAGGGACGTCAGCAAGATGAGGGATCTGAGGAAAATGTCCACATGGTACATGCTCAGAGAAAAGTTCACAAGGGCAATGCCTGCACTCAACCCCACAAATATGTCTGGAAAGTCTAAGACAATAACTTTGATGGAGACTTGCTACCTTTTCTAGCAGAAAGAAGAGTAAATGTTGATGGAAGAGAACCAATTGATTTCTTTAGGTATTTGTTTCCCTTGGATCTCATTGATCAGATCGTGAAGACCAAACACATCTGCATGCAGTGCCATGTGCCCCGGATGCTTTGCCAATTTTCATGTAGCCGAGGAGTGAGGAAAATGAGTTGGGAGAGTAGTTAGAAAAGGATTCCTGTTTGATGAAGATTGTTCTCTTGGTTTGGATTAACTGAAGGGCTATAGCATGTTAGAGTGTATGAAACCTGTTCAAGTGCTTTTCAAAGCCCACAATGAAATATGTGGTCATGGATTCATGATAAAACTCAGATGAAATTATTCTTCAGTTAAGTTCAGAGTGTTCAGTGTTGAGCGCTGAAGCGCTTGCAGTCCACTGTAGTGGACATTTCTGTAACTTCCTGGAAAAATACAATTTTTCAAAAAAGAGTTCATATTTGTTTTTTTCATGCCCTAAGAAGAGTATAAAGACATTTAAAACAAATCCTGACCCAAGGATTCATAATTCATGCATCAGATTAACTGACCTTCAGGTGAATGCATTATTTTATCTCTTCCTATTTATTAGGATTTTACATTCATTTTATTATTAGTTATCTTCTTAAAATGGGTCGGTCCAGAACCAGCTGAGTGTCGGTTCTGCTGGGTCCAGGAGGGAGAAACCATCTGTGGATATAAACACGAAACCATGCCGAGGTTTTGATTCTGGCCCAATTTGCCTGGTACTGGTTTCATGAGGAGGAACCGGGTTCTGTTCCTTCCTGGTGCCAGTTCTGGATGGTTTGGATCCCCAGCTATTTGGTCTGTTGGTTCTATTTGGTTTTGTTTGATCTTTTGATCCCTTTGGGTCTGTTGGTTCTGTTTGGGTCTGTTGGTTCTGTCTGCTCTGTTTAGTTCTGTTGGTTCTTCAGACCCAAACTGTTTGTTGGACAAACTGGAAAGTGTCAGAGATCAGAAAGTCCATATGAGTATGGTCCTGTGAACCGGGTCGGCAGTGGATGATTTCATCGGTTTTGAGTGCTCTGACAGTTGTCCTTCAGGGTTCTGGTGTTGGCTCGGTGCCGGTCCTGACTACGACTCTGTCCTGGCCCCAGAAGCAGCGAAGCGGTTCTAGAGCTGACAGCTGCTGAACAAGGAGTGATGAGCTGCTGACTGGATGGAACCGGACCGGTTCTGCTGGGAAATAAAGTGGGTCGAGCCTAGCAAGACCCCCATCTCACCCTGGGTCTGGTTTCTTATCCAGCCTAGTCTGGCTGCTCCGTTTCCATGGAAATAGAAGTGATACTGTGACATCACTTCCTCTTCCTCAAGCTGCACCAGAGATCGGACCAGAACCGGTCCAGATCATGTTCCTTTGCAGAAGTGGATCAGCAGAACCCATCCTGCTAGCAGAGCAGAGCAGAGAGCTGCAGCTTCTGCTGGAGCTGCTTCCTCTTCCTCAGACGGTCCAGCACAAAAAATATGCACAAGTCTGTATTTATAAAAATGAACTTTGCATCAGTTTGTGTAAATATATACAAACTTTGATTTGATTCTGCTCATGATTCCTGTATTTCTAATAAACGTCCACATTCCCACTCAGAGTCTCTGAGTCTTTAGATCCCGAATCCTGAACGCTCTGTTAATCCAACATAAAATGCATTATTTTTATTTTGTGAGAAAGCACCTTTTAAATAAAATATATAATTATTATTATTAGAAATACACAAACAAACAAGGATGTCGCCATGGTTACTGCTTTATGTGGTGGCAGCTTCCGGGTATTTGTACTAATTTACATAAGTAGAAATAAAAGAGTATAAAAGAGGCGACAGATGGACCAGCAGCTGCTTTGTTTCCCACAAATTAGGATTTATAAAAGAAAGGTGTGCAGCCACGTGCAGACGGCTTTATGCAGCCAGATTTTTTTGTTCACCTCACTTTTCAAAATTTGTCTGTACGCCAGTGTTTTTCAATTCTGGTCCTAAGGCCTCCTGCCCTGAATGGTTTCGGTGTTTCCCTGCTGCCACACACCTGGTTTGATTCTACGAGTGATTAACAGGCTTCTGCAGAACTTGATGCCTGCAGACGGGTCATGCAATCATCAGCTGTTCTGAAATAGGGGCACATCTAAAACATGCAGAGTACAATGGAATCGAGAAGCACACACACACACACACACACACACACACACACACACACACACACACACACACACACACACACCGCTCTACAACAAGTTTTAGTGTGAAAACTGCACAGTGTTTTATACATAAGACCCCTGATCACTCATCATTTAGCTCCTCCCACTCTCAGGGTTCATGTGTGTGTGTGTGTGTGAGTGCGTGTGTGTGTTTGTGTGTGTGTGTGTGAGTGTGTGTGTGTGTCTGTGTGAGTGTGTGTGTGTGTGCGTGTGTGTGCGTGTGTGTGTGTGTGTCTGTGTGTGTGTGTGTGTGAGTGTGTGAGTGTGTGTGTGTGTGTGCGTCTGTGTGTGTGTGTGTGTGTGTCTGTGTGTGTGTGTGTGTGTGCGTGTGTCTGTGTGAGTGTGTGTGTGTGTGCGTGTGTGTGTGTGTGCGTGTGTGTGTGTGCGTGTGTCTGTGTGTGTGTGTGTGTGCGTGTGTGAGTGTGTGTGTGTGTGTGCGTCTGTGTGTGTGTGTGCGTGTGTCTGTGTGTGTGTGTGTCTGTGTGTGTGTGTGTGTGTGTGTGTGTGTGTCTGTGTGTGTGTGTGCGTGTGTCTGTGTGTGTGTGTGTGTGTGAGTGTCTTTGTTTGTAATACCTTAAAGGGACCATTTTCCTGACACATACTATGTTGTGGGGACCCATGGCTCCCACAAGGGGAAATGCTGGTTTCGGGTCAGGGGTCAGATGGAGGACTAAGGTTTGTCAGCTAATGCAACTCTTCTTCTATGGTTTTTTCCATGGCAGCATTAATTATATAGGCTTTGTGATTAAAGGTGATTCTGCTTTCCTGTAGCTGCAACTAAAACAGACTAAGTGATCATTTCTCTCTTTCAGCCTAATTTACAGAGGCAGAAACATTACACATCTACCCCAACTGGGACATATTTTAAGAGACTTTGAAATTACATATCAAATCATTCTTATCAATTTAATTTGATTTTATTTATTCTGATTTATTGGCTTCCATCCTCTCTGATGGAGTTCAGGTGACGCCCGGATGGTTATTATTTATGGCATTCCTCAGGGAGCTCGGCTCAGGAGCCTTTCTCACATTGTTACTTGGAGTGGACCAGAACATGAAGTCCTGACGGTCCGTTTGGAAGGAGGGAACAGGAAGTCGGGGTTTCCAGGCATCCTGTTAGCGGACGGGTTGGCTAGTTGCTTTTGTTAAACGCAGAACCATAAACTTCTGAGAATGTTCTGATGAAACGGGTCAGAACAATTGGATCCTCACAAAGCCAGGACCAGATCATTTTACTGTGATTCAAATTTTTCTCTCTTATTTTGCCTTTTCATCCTG
>NW_026562377.1:392500-440000 GCF_027474105.1 Poeciliopsis prolifica
AGGCCAGCGAATCAGACATCAAGGAGCAGCCAGAGAACGGTGACACACACACACACCTACACACACAGACACACACACACACCTACACACACACACACACACACACCTACACATACACACACACACCTACACACACACCTACACACACACACACCCACACACCTACACACACACACAGACACACTTGTGAGCCAGTCTGAATTTGATCTCACATATTCCCTAGCAGTTGTGTGTGTGTGTGTGTATGTGTAGGTGTGTGTGTGTGTGTGTAGGTGTGTGTGTGTAGGTGTGTTGGTCCGTGACCGCTGCTCCGTTACATTTTCTCAGACAAACTATAGAGCCGACAGCTGCTAATAGCCCCGCCCACTCCCACTGATAGCCCCGCCCATTGCCACTGATAGCCCCGCCCACTCCCACTGATAGCCCCGCCCACTACCACTCATATCTCTGCCCACTGTGTAGTAATTAATGGGTGGACTGAATTAAAAATGTTATGTATTTAATTTCAGGGTCTAATTAATAAATTACATTTTAATCAAACTATGTATCAACAAAATAAACAAAATTTTTAATCCCAAAGCCTTTTTGCTTCTAAGTTATTGAGTAAAGTTTAGAGCCGAATTTCAGGTTCTCCATCAGATCGCAGCAAAGTGTTTTTCTTTCCATTCATCTTTTCAGAGATTTTAGGATCATTTATGGAGGACGCTGACATTAGCATTAGCTGCTACATGTTTAGCTTTCAGACGCTGCTTTGAACTAGCGTAGCTCCTGATAGGCTAACTGCTTTTAGCAGCAGTAGTTTTGGACATTACGAAGCCTCTTGCATCTCTGTTAGCGGTTAGCTGTGCGTCAGATATACGGGAGTACCAGAAACAAATGCAGAGGTTCCAGCCTTGGACTTTTGTTTGTTAAAAAGAAGAAAATATGATCATTACTGTGCCATAGCCTGATTCACTTGCATCACAAAAGTGATGCAGTTCAGCAGCTTCCACAAGATCAAAGTTTTCAGCCTTTATGTATCTCACAACTTGAAAGTAGCAGATTTAACTCCTTGAGCCATCTGGACATGAGCCCATCCATCCTTGGATTTTCAGAGTTCCTGGAGTATTTGTTTGGCTTTCAGGGTGAAGGACAAAGATATCCTGATGGGTCGTGTGCTGAAGTCACTGCAGAGAGTTGAGCTCTTCTGGTAGCAGTGACTCCTGATGGTCACTGTAAAGCTGAAGGTATCACTGAGTATCCCAGTGGAGTCCAAGTGCAGACTCAACCGTTATTTGTTCTTTATCCAGATCTAGTTCCTTTTATGCTCCAGCTCTGTGATGTTCCGGGACACTTGCCAGGATTTCATGGATGCCATTGACCCATTTTGTTCATGTTGCATGTTTTGGTGGGATCTGTGACAAGCTTCATTGTCTGGTTCACTGTTGCCACTGATCAGAGGCAATCATCCACATAAAAGTTACTTTTAATAGTTTTGATAACTTCATCTGAATAATGCTTCTGGTTGTCAGTAGCAGTTTGATGCAGAGCAAAATTAGCAATGCTTGGGGCTGATACAGCTTTGATCCGGTAAACCTCCAGAGGTTTGTTATTGTTCCCTTCTGGCCAGAAACCCTCAGGAAGTCTCTGTCTTTTCCTCCACATAGAGTTGATCAAATGTCTGCAATAACTGCGACTGGTTCTTGGCGAAACCCTGTTAAATCTGGGGTCCTGATTTAACAGGACCCCAGATTGTTAAATGAGGATCTTGTTCAGAGAGGATGTACCAGACATCACCATCCTCCCTGCAAAGCTGCTCAGATGGAACCTTTTCTGCAAAGCCCTTTTTCAAAATGTCCTCCATGAAGGATGTGTTTTCTTCTGCTTACGATGTATCCTTCTTACATATTTTCATAAGGTGCAGTGTGCGTTCCTTAACCATTTTATAGTTATCAGGCCAAACTTTGTCTTTATTTCTGAAAGGAAGTGGTAGGTGATAGTGTCCATCTTCAATAGATGATGAACCAGAAACAATCTCCAGAAAACATTTATCCTCTCATTTTTCTCGTCATGCATGTTCTCAGAGAAATCCTGGTTATGCTGTCTGATAATCAGATCCTTCAATTTTTCCATGTTTAAACATCTCCAATAGGCTCAGCATATTCTGTTGCACTATCAGCACCAAGTGGTCCACCAAGTGGTGGCTGCGCAAGACAGTGCCCAAACTTTAGACGAGAAGATAAAACAAGCTAATATCATTGCAGTGCCTGCGGCACTGCATTAGCCACAGACGAATCTTAAGACTTTTATTTTGAAATTTTCATTGAACTTCATTTTAAATGGCCAATCTAATCCCATGTGTAATGATTTTTGGGTAAAATCAGACATTTTTGGGTAAAATCAGACATCAGGTCAAAAGAGCACTTAATTGATGGAAAAATTGTCAAGGCTTTTATTTTGAAAAATTTTTAAAGATTAATTTAAAATGTCCACACTAATTCCATGTGTAACAATGGTTGGTCAAAAAGAGTTATAAAAGGCCCAAAACACAAGCAGTTCTAAAGTCCAGCTTTTGCCTCTGAGTTCTGCAATAGTTAGAACTACAGTGATGCAGTTTTGTAGTCCTAATCATCTGGCCCTGCTGTGTTCCATTGCTATGGTAATGGATCCTCTGCAGGCTGTGAGTCAGACAGGGGGAGACATAATTATATCAGTTTGAGGCAGCCATTTTCACTAAAATAGGCATGAGCCAGAAAGGAGTCTTGAGGCTTTTATTTTGAAATTTTCAGTAAGCTTCATTTTAACTGTCCAAAATAATCCAAAGTGTAACAGTGGTTTTGTTTAAAAAGTCACATAATCCCCAAGAGAGCAATTCCATAATATAAAAGAATGTCGGGGCTTTTATTTTGAAATTTTAATTCAACTTAATTTAAAATGACCACACTAATCCTGTGTGTAACAATGGTTGGATAAAATCAGTTATAAAATGCCCAAAACACAAATAGTTCTAAAGGCCAACAGCTTCCTCAGAGCTCTGCCATAATAAAAACTACAGTGATGCGTTTTTGTAGTCCTAACCACTGGCCCTGCTGTGCTCCATTGCTATGGTAATGGATCCTCTGCCAGCTGTGAGTCAGACAGGTGGAGACATAATTCTATCAGTTTGAGGCAGCCATTTTCACTAAAATAGGCATGAGCCAGAAAGGAAGCTTAAGGCTTTTATTTTGAAATTTTCAGTAAGCCTCGTTTAAATGTCCAATCTATTCACATGAGTAACAGTGATTGTGTTAAATCAGTTCTAAAATGCTCCAAACAGCAATTGATATAAAAATTGTAAAGGCTTTTATTTTGAAATTTTTATTAAGCTTACTTTCATTAAGATTAATTAAACTTAATTAACATTAATCCCATGTGTAGCAAAGGTTGGTTAAAATAAGTTATAAAATGCCCAAAACACAAGTAGTTCTACAGGCCAGCTCCTTCCTCAGAGCTCTGCCATAGTAAAAACTACAGTGATGCGTATTTGTAGTTCTAATTTATAATTCTAAAGGCCAGCTCCTTCCTCAGAGCTCTGCCATAGTAAAAACTACAGTGATGCGTTTTTGTAGTTCTAATTTATAATTCTAAAGGCCAGCTCCTTCCTCAGAGCTCTGCCATAGTAAAAACTACAGTGATGCGTTTTTGTAGTTCTAATTTATAATTCTAAAGGCCAGCTCCTTCCTCAGAGCTCTGCCATAGTAAAAACTACAGTGATGCGTTTTTGTAGTTCTAATTTATAATTCTAAAGGCCAGCTCCTTCCTCAGAGCTCTGCCATAGTAAAAACTACAGTGATGCGTATTTGTAGTTCTAATTAGCTGCTCGGCCCTGCTGTGCTTCGTTGCTATGGTAATTAATCCTCTGCAACTGTCATGTGTGTGAGACAGAAAGAATTCTATCTTTGTGAGACACCCAGTCAGTTTTCACTGAAAAAAGTGGTCCGAACAACTCCTTCCCATTCGGAAACCGTGATACGTATCGGAAAACCGTTTGAAGCGTATGAGAGGGCTACCTTTCGTCTCTGATAGTCCCGCAATTCATATCTGTACATCACTCACAGTAATAACAGCGACGAGATAAAAATGGTGTGCGTGGAGGTCTGACATTTTTCAGAAATACATGGAAGTGATCCTGGCTGAGCGAGTCGAAATCCTGTCGCATCACTTTGCTATGAAGCACCTAGACAGAAAACCATAAGCCCTAGGAAAATTGTGAAAACATTTTACCGGAGCAGGCATGCGTATCTATGTCATGACCGAGTTTCATACCGATAGGGCGATATTTGTGGTCATGACGGCGATTTCAAAATGTATTTGGGGTCAGAATCGCAGTGCTTCCCACACTCTAACGAAACGTTGATTACACTCTAGTTTGGGCAGTTTCTAACTGACAAAAATTTTTGATGGTTTTTCGCTTTTTACTTTTTTATTGTAACTCCGAATCCCACCAAAAGTAATAGCTCCAATGCCGGTGCCGAGCCGCACGATTTGATACCACTATTGTGGGTGGGCTCGCAGCGGTACGAGCCGCATTAACGGTCACGGATGAAGAAGTTATAATAACTAGAAAATTCCTGAAGAAATTTAACCGCGGCCTGCCAAAGTGTGCCCGTCGGTTTGGACCCAGCGTTCTGATGCTAAACATTAGCATCCATGCTAAAGAAAGCTGCAATGTCATCAATACAATGTGGAGAGTCACAAGCATGACTTACTGCATTCAGTATACTAAATATGGGTAATAAGAAAGGGAATTAGGTAATATCTCATGCAAGGTAAAAGGCTAATGCTAATGCTCTGCCTTGCTGCGCAAGGCAGAGCCCTAACCTGAGTGGAAAAGATTATTCAGGATAATCTTATTGCACTGCCTGTGGCAGTGCACTGGTGGGGAACACAGAAATGTTAATGTTTGTGCTAATGCTAATGCACTGTCTTGCTTCGCAAGACAGTGCCCTAACTTGAGAGGAAAAGATAATGCAAGCTAATATCTTTGCAGCGCCCGCGGCGCTGCATTAGCCACGGCCGAATCTTAAGGCTTTTATTTTAAAATGTTCAGAATGTTTAATTTTAAATGGTCAATGTAATCCCATGTATAACAGTGATTTGGTTAAATCAGACATATAATGGTCAAAAGAGCACTTATTTAATGTAAAAATTGTCAAGGCTTTTATTTTGAAATTTTTTTAAAGTTAATTTAAAATTTCCACACTAATTCCATGTGTAACAATGGTTGGTTAAAAATAGTTATAAAAGGCCCAAAACACAAGCAGTTCTAAACTCCAGCTTTTTTCTCTGAGTTCTGCCATAGTTAGAACTACAGTGATGCGTTTTTGTAGTCCTAATCAGCTGGCCCCTTTGTGTTTCCGTTGCCATGGTAATGGATCCTCTGCCAGCTGTGAGTCAGAAAGGGGGAGACTTAATTCTATCAGTTTAAGGCAGCCATTTTGCCTAAAATATGCATGAGCCAGAAAGGAATCTTAAGGCTTTTATTTGAAATTTTCAGTAAGCTTCATTTTAACTGTCCAAAATAATCCGAAGAGTAACAGTGGTTTTGTTTTTAAAAAAGTCACATAATCCCCAAGAGAGCAATTCCATAATATAAAAGTATGTCAGGGCTTTTATTTTGAAATTTTAATTCAACTTAATTTAAAATTACCACGCTAATCCTGTGTGTAACAAATGATTGTTACACAACCATTTGAAATCAGTTATAAAAAGTCCAAACACAATATAATTCTAAAGGCCAGCTCATTCCTCCTCAGTAGTAACTGACAGTTCCGCCATGTTGTAGTTCTGACAATCAGCTCTGACCTCTTTTGTAGGCACTGAGTGTTCCGCCATGTTGTAGTTCTAACCTTCAGGAATTGTAGTTCTAAAGAGGAGGTCAACTGTCATGTCAGTGTGACACACAAGGACAGACTTAATTATAAATGCTTGAAGAAGTTAGTTTTTCCGACAGGCCTGAGAGAAATATTCAAGGTTTTATTTTGAAATTTTCATTAAGCTTCATTTTAAATTTTCACACAAATACTGTGTGTAACAATGGTTGCTTAAAATCAGTTATAAAAAGTCCAAACACAATGTAATTCTAAAGGCCAGCTCATTCCTCCTCAGTAGTAACTGACAGTTCCGCCATGTTGTAGTTCTGACAATCAGCTCTAACCTCTGTAGGCACTGAGTGTTCCGCCATGTTGTAGTTCTAACCTTCAGGAATTGTAGTTCTAAAGAGCAGCTCAGTCCTCCTCAGTCGTAACTGACAATTCCACGATGTTGTAGTTTTTATATTCACATATGACCTCTTCTGTAGGCATTGACTGTTCCGCCATGTTGTAGTCCAAACCTGCAGTTATTGTAGTTCTAAGGAGAAGGTCAACTCTCATGTCATTGTGACACACAAGGAGAGACTTAATTCTAAATGCTTGAAGCAGTTAGTTTTTCTGACAGGCCTGAGAGAAATATTCAAGGTTTTATTTCGAAATTTTTATTAAGCTTAATTTAAAATTGCCATACTAATCCTGTGTGTAACAATGGTTGCTTAAAATCAGTTATAAAAAGCCCAAACACAATGTAATTCTAAAGGCCAGCTCATTCCTCCTCAGTAGTAACTGACAGTTCCACCATGTTGTAGTTCTGACAATCAGCTCTGACCTCTTTTGTAGGCACTGAGTGTTCCGCCATGTTGTAGTTCTAACCTTCAGGAATTGTAGTTCTAAAGAGGTCAACAGTCATGTGTGTGAGGCAGAGACAGATTTCTATCTTTGTGAGACAGCTCAGTCAGTTATAATGGAAAAAGCAGCCCGAACAACTCCTTGCCGTTCGGGAACCGTGATACGTATCGGAAAACCGTTTGAAGCATATGAGAGAGCTATTTTTTGTCTCCGATAGTCCTGCAAATCATATCTGTAGCTCATTCATAGTAATTACAGCGATAAGAGAAAAATGGTGTGCGCTGAGGTCTGAAATTTCCCATAAAAGTATTAAAATATATGGTGGAGAGCGTCAGTTAGGCTGGAACTTGATTTGGCTCTAAAGCACCTTGACAGAAAACCGTAAGCCCTAGAAAAAATTTGAAAACATTTTACCGGAGCAGACATACGTATCGATGTCATGTCCGAGTTTCATACCGATAGCACGATATTTGTGGGCGTGGCGGCGATTTCAAAATTTATATGGGGTCAGAAATCCACTTCATTTTTCACTCTAGCAGAGCGGCAGTTGGTGGCAGTTATGCTCTGCGTTTCGGCAGTTGGAAATTTCGCTCGTTTTTCGCTTTTTACGTCGCCGTCGTAACGCCGATTCCCCATAAAAGTAATAGCTCCAATGCCGGGAACGAGCCGCACGTTTTGATACCACTTTTGTGGGTGGGCTCGCAGCGGTGCGAGCCGCATTAACGGTAGCGGAAGAAGAAGTTATAACTAGAAAATTCCTGAAGAAATTTAACCGGGGCCTGCCAAAGTCTGCCCGTCGATTTGGACCCAGTGTTCTGATGCTAAACATTAGCATCCATGCTAAAGAAAGCTGCAATGTCATCAATAGCACGTGGAGATTCACAAGCATGACTTACTGCATTCAGGAAACTAATATGGGTAATAAGTAAGGGAAATAGCTAATGCAAGGTAAAAGGCTAATGCTAATTCTCTGCCTTGCTGCGCAAGACAGAGCCCTAACCTGAGTGGAAAAGATCATGCAGGATAATCTTATTGCACTGCCTACGGCAGTGCACTGGTGGGAAACAGAGAAATGCTAATGTTTGTGCTAATGCTAATGCACTGTCTTGCTGTGCAAGACAGTGCCCTAACTTGAGAGGAAACGATAATGCAAGCTAATATCATTGCAGCGCCTGCGGCGCTGCATTAGCCACGGCCGAATCTTAAGGCTTTTATTTTGAAATGTTCAGAATGTTTCATTTTAAATGGTCAATGTAATCCCATATATGAATTTTTTTTAATGTTAATTTAAAATTTCCACACTAATTCCATGTGTAACAATGGTTGGTTAAAAATAGTTATAAAAGGCCCAAAACACAAGCAGTTCTAAACTCCAGCTTTTTTCTCTGAGTTCTGCCATGTTAGAACTACAGTGATGCGTTTTTGTAGTCCTAATCAGCTGGCCCCTTTGTGTTCTGTTGCCATGGTAATGGATTCTCTGCCAGCTGTGAGTCAGACAGAGGGAGAATAATTCTATCAGTTTGAGGCAGCCATTTTGCCTAAAATATGCATGAGCCAGAAAGGAATCTTAAGGCTTTTATTTTGAAATTTTTATTGAGATTAATTTTAAATGGCCAATCTCATCCCATGTTTAACACTGATTGGGTTAAATCAGTGATATAGTGGTCAAAAGAGCAATTACTTGATGGAAAAATTGTCAAGGTTTTTATTTTGAAATTTACATTAAGCTTAATTTTAATGGTAACACTAATCCCATGTGTAACTATGGAGTTTTGAAATCAGTTCTAAAATTCCCAAAAACCAAGTACTTGTCATGGCCAGCTGATTCCTCCTCAGTAGTAACTGACAGTTCCGCCATGTTGTAGTTCTGACAATCAGCTCAGACCTCTTTTGTAGGCACTGAGTGTTCCGCCATGTTGTAGTTCTAACCTTCCAGAATTGTAGTTCTAAAGAAGAGGTAAACTGTCATGTCAGTGTGACACACAAGGAGAGACTTAATTCTAAATGCTTGAAGAAGTTAGTTTTTCTGACAGGCCTGAGAGAAATATTCAAGGTTTTATTTTGAAATTTTCATTCAGCTTAATTTAAAATTTCCACACACATACTGTGTGTAACATGGTTGCTTAAAATCAGTGATAAAAAGCCCAAACACAATGTAATTCTAAAGGCCAGCTCATTCCTCCTCAGTAGTAACTGACAGTTCCACCATGTTGTAGTTGTTATATTCACCTATGACCTCTTCTGTAGGCACTGATTGTTCTGCCATGTTGTAGTTCTAACCTTCAGGAATTGTAGTTCTAAAGAAGAGTCAACTGTCATGTTAGTGTGACACACAAGGAGAGACTTAATTCTAAATGCTTGAAGAAGTTAGTTTTTCTGACAGGCCTGAGAGAAATATTCAAGGTTTTATTTTGAAATTTTCATTAAGCTTCATTTTAAATGTCCAAAATAATCCAAAGTTTAACAGTGGTTTTGTTAAAAAAGTCACATAATGCCCAAGAGAGCAATTACGTGATATAAAAGAATCTCAGGGCTTTTATTTTGAAATTTTCATTAAGCTTAATTTAAAATTGCCACACTAATCCTGTGTGTAACAATGGTTGGTCAAAATCAGTGATAAAAAGCCCAAACACAATGTAATTCTAAAGGCCAGCTCATTCCTCCTCAGCAGTAACTGACAGTTCCGCCATGTTGTAGTTCTGACAATCAGCTCTGACCTCTTTTGTAGGCACTGAGTGTTCCGCCATGTTGTAGTTCTAACCTTCAGGAATTGTAGTTCTAAAGAGGTCAACTGTCATGTGTGTGAGGCAGAGACAGATTTCTATCTTTGTGAGACAGCTCAGTCAGTTATAATGGAAAAAGCAGCCCGAACAACTCCTTGCCGTTCGGAAACCGTGATACGTATCGGAAAACCGTTTGAAGCATATGAGAGAGCTATTTTTTGTCTCCGATAGTCCTGCAAATCATATCTGTAGCTCATTCACAGTAATTACAGCGATGAGATAAAAATGGTGTGTGCTGAGGTCTGAAATTTTCCGTGAAAGTATGAAAATATATGGTGGAGAGCGTCAGTTAGGCTGGAACTTGATTTTGCTCTAAAGCACCTTGACAGAAAACCGTAAGCCCTAGAAAAATTTCGAAAACATTTTACCGGAGCAGACATTCGTATCGATGTCATGTCCGAGTTTCATACCGGTAGCACGATATTTGTGGGCGTGGCGGCGATTTCAAAATTTATTTGGGGTCAGAAATCCACTTCATTTTTCACTCTAGCAGAGCGGCAGTTGGTGGCAGTTATGCTCTGCGTTTCGGCAGTTGGAAATTTTGCTCGTTTTTCGCTTTTTACGTCGCCGTCGTAACGCCGATTCCCCATAAAAGTAGCTCCAATGCCGGGAACGAGCCGCACGTTTTGATACCACTTTTGTGGGTGGGCTCGCAGCGGTGCGAGCCGCATTCCGGTCTACGGAAGAATAAGTTATAAGAACTAGAAAATTCCTGAAGAAATTTAACCGGGGCCTGCCAAAGTGTGCCCGTCGGTTTGGACCCAGCGTTCTGATGCTAAACATTAGCATCCATGCTAAAGAAAGCTGCAATGTCATCAATAGCATATGGAGCTTCACAAGCATGACTTACTGCATTCAGGACACTAAATATGGGTAATAAGTAAGGGAAATAGCTAATGCAAGGTAAAAGGCTAATGCTCTGCCTTGCTGTGCAAGGCAGAGCCCTAACCTGAGTGGAAAAGATCATGCAGGATAATCTTATTGCACTGCCTACGGCAATGCACTGGTGGGGAACACAGAAATGCTAATGTTTGTGCTAATGCTAATGCACTGTCTTGCGCAGCAAGACAGTGCCCTAACTTGAGAGGAAAAGATAATGCAAGCTAATATCATTGCAGCGCCTGCGGCGCTGCATTAGCCACGGCCGAATCTTAAGGCTTTTATTTTGAAATGTTCAGAATGTTTCATTTTAAATGGTCAATGTAATCCCATGTATAACAGTGATTTGGTTAAATCAGACATATAATGGTCAAAAGAGCACTTATTTAATCTAAAAATTCTCAAGGCTTTTATTTTGAAATTTTTTTAAAGCTTAATTTAAAATTTCCACACTAATTCCATGTGTAACAATGGTTGGTTATAAATAGTTATAAAAGGCCCAAAACACAAGCAGCTCTAAAGTCCAGCTTTTTTCTCTGAGTTTTGCCATAGTTAGAACTACAGTGATGCGTTTTTGTAGTCCTAATCAGCTGGCCCCTTTGTGTTCCGTTGCCATGGTAATGGATCCTCTGCCAGCTGTGAGTCAGACAGGGGGAGACTTAATTCTATCAGTTTGAGGCAGCCATTTTGCCTAAAATAGGCATGAGCCAGAAAGGAATCTTAAGGCTTTTATTTTGAAATTTTCATTGAGATTAATTTTAAATGGCCAATCTCATCCATGTTTAACACTGATTGGGTTAAATCAGTTATATAGTGGTCAAAAGAGCAATACTTGATGGAAAATTGTCAAATTTTGAAATTTACATTAGCTTAATTTAATGTAATAAACTAATCCCATGTGTAACTATGGAGTTTTGAAATCAGTTCTAAAATTCCCAAAAACCAAGTACTTGTCATGGCCAGCTGATTACTAATCAGCAGTAACTGACAGTTCCACCATGTTGTAGTTCTGACAATCAGCTCTAACCTCTTTTGTAGGCACTGAGTGTTCCGCCATGTTGTAGTTCTGACAATCAGCTCTGACCTCTTTTGTAGGCACTGAGTGTTCCGCCATGTTGTAGTTCTAAAGAGCAGCTCAGTCCTCCTCAGTAGTAACTGACAGTTCCACCATGTTGTAGTTTTTATATTCACCTATGACCTCTTCTGTAGGCACTGAGTGTTCCGCCATGTTGTATTTCTAACGTTCAGGAATTGTAGTTCTAAAGAAGAGGTCAACTGTCATGTCAGTGTGACACACAAAGAGAGACTTAATTCAAAATGCTTGAAGAAGTTAGTTTTTCTGACAGGCCTGAGAAATATTCAAGGTTTTATTTCGAAATTTTCATTAAGCTTAATTTAAAATTGCCACACAAATACTGTGTGTAACAATGGTTGCTTAAAATCAGTTATAAAAAGCCCAAACACAATGTAATTCTAAAGGCCAGCTCATTCCTCCTCAGTAGTAACTGACAGTTCCACCATGTTGTAGTTGTTATATTCACCTATGACCTCTTCTGTAGGCACTCAGTTCCGCCATGTTGTAGTTCTAACCTTCAGAAATTGTAGTTCTAAAGAAGAGGTCAACTGTCATGTCAGTGTGACACACAAGGAGAGACTTAATTCTAAATGCTTGAAGAAGTTAGTTTTTCTGACAGGCCTGAGAGAAATATTCAAGGTTTTATTTTGAAATTTTCATTCAGATTAATTTTAAATGTCCAAAATAATCCAAAGTTTAACAGTAGTTTGTTAAAAAAGTCACATAATGCCCAAGAGAGCAATTACGTGATATAAAAGAATCTCAGGGCTTTTATTTTGAAATTTTCATTAAGCTTAATTTAAAATTGCCACACTAATCCTGTGTGTAACAATGGTTGGTTAAAATCAGTGATAAAAATCCCAAACACAATGTAATTCTAAAGGCCAGCTCATTCCTCCTCAGCAGTAACTGACAGTTCCACCATGTTGTAGTTCTGACAATCAGCTCTGACTCTTTTGTAGGCACTGAGTGTTCCGCCATGTTGTAGTTCTAACCTTCAGGAATTGTAGTTCTAAAGAGGTCAACTGTCATGTGTGTGAGGCAGAGACAGATTTCTATCTTTGTGAGACAGCTCAGTCAGTTATAATGGAAAAAGCAGCCCGAACAACTCCTTGCCGTTCGGGAATCGTGATACGTATCGGAAAACCGTTTGAAGCATATGAGAGAGCTATTTTTTGTCTCCGATAGTCCTGCAAATCAAATCTGTAGCTCATTCATAGTAATTACAGCGATGATAAAAAAATGTTGTGTGTTGAGGTCTGAAATTTTCCAGAAAAGTATGAAAATATATGGTGGAGAGCGTCAGTTAGGCTGGAACTTGATTTTGCTCTAAAGCACCTTGACAGAAAACCGTAAGCCCTAGAAAAATTTTGAAAAACATTTTACCGGAGCAAACATTCGTATCTATGTCATGACCGAGTTTGATACCGATAGCATGATATTTGTGGGCGTGGCGGCGATTTCAAAATTTATTTGGGGTCAGAATCGCACTTCATTTTTCACTCTAGCGGAGCGGCAGTTGGTGGCAGTTATGCTCTGCGTTTCGGCAGTTGGAAATTTCGCTCGTTTTTCGCTTTTTACGTCGCCGTCGTAACGCCGATTCCCCATAAAAGTAATAGCTCCAATGCCGGCGCCGAGCCGCACGTTTTGATACCACATTTGTGGGTGGACTCGCAGCGGTGCGAGCCGCATTCCGGTCTACGGAAGAAGAAATTATAACTAGAAAATTCCTGAAGAAATTTAACCGGGGCCTGCCAAAGTGTGCCCGTCGATTTTGACCCAGCGTTCTGATGCTAAACATTAGCATCCATGCTAAAGAAAGCTGCAATGTCATCAATACAATGTGCAGAGTCACAAGCATGTATAGTAAATATGGGTAATAAGTAAGGGAATAGCTAATACCTCATGCAAGGTAAAAGGCTAATGCTAATGATCTGCCTTGCTGCGCAAGGCAGAGCCCTAACCTGAGTGGAAAGGATCATGCAGGATAATCTTATTGCACTGCCTACGGCAGTGCACTGGTGGGAAACAGAGAAATGCTAATGTTTGAGCTAATGCTAATGCACTGTCTTGCTGCGCAAGACAGTGCCCTAACTTGAGAGGAAAAGATAATGCAAGCTAATATCATTGCAGCGCCTCCGGCGCTGCATTAGCCACGGCCGAATCTTAAGGCTTTTATTTTGAAATGTTCAGAATGTTTAATTTTAAATGGTCAATGTAATCCCATGTAACAGTGATTTGGTTAAATCAGACATATAATGGTCTAAAGAGCACTTATTTAATCTAAAAATTCTCAAGGCTTTTATTTTGAAATTTTTTTAAAGCTTAATTTAAAATTTCCACACTAATTCCATGTGTAACAATGGTTGGTTAAAAAATAGTTATAAAAGGCCCAAAACACAAGCAGTTCTAAAGTCCAGCGTTTTTCTCTGAGTTCTGCCATAGTTAGAACTACAGTGATGCGCTTTTGTAGTCCTAATCAGCTGGCCCCTTTGTGTTCCGTTGCCATGGTAATGGATCCTCTGCCAGCTGTGAGTCAGACAGGGGAGACGTAATTCTATCAGTTTGAGGCAGCCATTTTGCCTAAAATAGGCATGAGCCAGAAAGGAATCTTAAGGCTTTTATTTTGAAATTTTCATTGAGATTAATTTTAAATGGCCAATCTCATCCCATGTTTAACACTGATTGGGTTAAATCAGTTATATAGTGGTCAAAAGAGCAATTACTTGATGGAAAAATTGTCAAGGCTTTTATTTTGAAATTTACATTAAGCTTAATTTTAATGGTAACACTATTCCCATGTGTAACTATGGAGTTTTGAAATCAGTTCTAAAATTCCCAAAAACCAAGTACTTGTCATGGCCAGCTCATTCCTCCTTAGTAGTAACTGACAGTTCCACCATGTTGTAGTTTTTATATTCACCTATGACCTCTTCTGTAGGCACTGAGTGTTCCGCCATGTTGTAGTTCTGACCTTCAGGAATTGTAGTTCTAAAGAGCAGCTCAGTCCTCCTAAGTAGTAACTGACAGTTCCGCCATGTTGTAGTTCTGACAATCAGCTCTGACTCTTCTGTAGGCACTGAGTGTTCCGCCATGTTGTAGTTCTAACGTTCAGGAATTGTAGTTCTAAAGAGCAGCTCAGTCCTCCTCAGCAGTAACTGACAGTTCCGCCATGTTGTAGTTCTGACAATCAGCTCTGACTCTTCTGTAGGCACTGAGTGTTCCGCCATGTTGTAGTTCTAACCTTCAGGAATTGTAGTTCTAAAGAAGAGGTCAACTGTCATGTCAGTGTGACACACAAGGAGAGACTTCATTCTAAATGCTTGAAGAAGTTAGTTTTTCTGACAGGCCTGAGAGAAATATTCAAGGTTTTATTTTGAAATTTTCATTCAGCTTAATTTAAAATTGCCACACTAATCCTGTGTATAACAATGGTTGGTTAAAATCAGTTATAAAAAGCCCAAACACAATGTAATCTAAAGTCCAGCTCATTCCTCCTCAGTAGTAACTGACAGTTCCACCATGTTGTAGTTGTTATATTCACCTATGACCTCTTCTGTAGGCACTGAGTGTTCCGCCATGTTGTAGTTCTAACCTTCAGGAATTGTAGTTCTAAAGAGGAGGTCAACTGTCATGTCAGTGTGACACACAAGGGGACACTTAATTATAAATGCTTGAAGAAGTTAGTTTTTCTGACAGGCCTGAGAGAAATATTCAAGGTTTTATTTTGAAATTTTCATTCAGCTTAATTTTAAATGTCCAAAATAATTCAAAGTTTAACAGTGGTTTTGTTAAAAAGTCACATAATGCCCAAGAGAGCAATTACGTGATATAAAAGAATCTCAGGGCTTTTATTTTGAAATTTTCATTAAGCTTAATTTAAAATTGCCACACTAATCCTGTGTGTAACAATGGTTGCTTAAAATCAGTTATAAAAAGCCCAAACACAATGTAATTCTAAAGGCCAGCTCATTCCTCCTCAGTAGTAACTGACAGTTCCGCCATGTTGTCGTTCTGACAATCAGCTCTGACCTCTTTTGTAGGCACTGAGTGTTCCGCCATGTTGTAGTTCTAACCTTCTGGAATTGTAGTTCTAAAGAGGTCAAACTGTCATGTCAGTGTGACACACAAGGAGAGACTTCATTCTAAATGCTTGAAGAAGTTAGTTTTTCTGACAGGCCTGAGAGAAATATTCAAGGTTTTATTTTGAAATTTTCATTCAGCTTAATTTAAAATTGCCACACTAATCCTGTGTATAACAATGGTTGGTTAAAATCAGTTATAAAAAGCCCAAACACAATGTAATTCTAAAGTCCAGCTCATTCCTCCTCAGTAGTAACTGACAGTTCCACCATGTTGTAGTTTTTATATTCACCTATGACCTCTTCTGTAGGCACTGAGTGTTCCGCCATGTTGTAGTTCTAACCTTCAGGAATTGTAGTTCTAAAGAGGTCAACTGTCATGTCAGTGTGACACACAAGGGGACACTTAATTATAAATGCTTGAAGAAGTTAGTTTTTCTGACAGGCCTGAGAGAAATATTCAAGGTTTTATTTTGAAATTTTCATTCAGCTTAATTTTAAATGTCCAAAATAATTCAAAGTTTAACAGTGGTTTTGTTAAAAAAGTCACATAATGCCCAAGAGAGCAATTACGTGATATAAAAGAATCTCAGGGCTTTTATTTTGAAATTTTCATTAAGCTTAATTTAAAATTGCCACACTAATCCTGTGTGTAACAATGGTTGCTTAAAATCAGTTATAAAAAGCCCAAACACAATGTAATTCTAAAGGCCTCATTCCTCCTCAGTAGTAACTGACAGTTCCACCATGTTGTAGTTCTGACAATCAGCTCTAACCTCTTTTGTAGGCACTGAGTGTTCCGCCATGTTGTAGTTCTAACCTTCAGGAATTGTAGTTCTAAAGAGGTCAACTGTCATGTGTGTGAGGCAGAGACAGATTTCTATCTTTGTGAGACAGCTCAGTCAGTTATAATGGAAAAAGCAGCCCGAACAACTCCTTGCCGTTCGGAAACCGTGATATGTATCGGAAAACCGTTTGAAGCGTATGAGAGAGCTATTTTTTGTCTCTGATAGTCCTGCAAATCAAATCTGTAGCTCATTCACAGTAATTACAGTGATGAGAGAAAAATGTTGTGTGCTGTGGTCTGAAATTTTCCATAAAAGTATTAAAATACATGGTGGAGAGCGTCAGTTAGGCTGGAACTTGATTTTGCTCTAAAGTACCTTGACAGAAAACCGTAAGCCCAAGAAAAATTTTGAAAACATTTTACCGGAGCAGACATTCGTATCTATGTCATGACCGAGTTTGAGACCGATTGCACGATATTTGTGGGCGTGACGGCGATTTCAAAATTTATTTGGGGTCAGAAATCCACTTCATTTTTCACTCTAGCGGAGCGGCAGTTGGTGGCAGTTATGCTCTGCATTTCGGCAGTTGGAAATTTCGCTCGTTTTTCGCTTTTTACGTCGCCGTCGTAACGCCGATTCCCCATAAAAGTAATAGCTCCAATGCCGGGAACGAGCCGCACGTTTTGATACCACTTTGTGGGTGAGCTCGCAGCGGTGCGAGCCGCATTCCGGTCTACGGAAGAAAAATAAAGATCTATAACTAGAAAATTCCTGAAGAAATTTAACCGGGGCCTGCCAAAGTGTGCCCGTCGATTTTGACCCAGCGTTCTGATGCTAAACATTAGCATCCATGCTAAGCTTTGCTAAAAATGACAAAGTATCGTGTGGAGAATCACAAGAATGTTCACTAACATGAACTTGCACCATTCAGTATATTAAATTAAGTGTATAAGCTAAAATTAGCAAAAATGCTAATGTTAGAATGAATACTGTCAGTAGCATGTGGACAATCACGAGCATGTTCTCTGTAATTTACTTACTCCATTCACCATACCAAACATCGCTAATAAGTCAGAAATAGCTAATACCTCATTTAAGGTAAAAGGCTAATGCTAATGCTCTGCCTTGCTGCGCAAGGCAGAGCCCTAACCTGACTAAAAAAGATCAAGCAAGCTAATATCATTGCAGCGCCTGTGGCGCTGCATTAGCCACAAACGAATCTTAAGGCTTTTATTTTGAAATTTTCATTGAGATTAATTTTAAATGGCCAATCTCATCCCATGTTTAACACTGATTGGGTTAAATCAGTTATATAGTGGTCAAAAGAGCAATTACTTGATGGAAAAATTGTCAAGGCTTTTATTTTGAAATTTACATTAAGCTTAATTTAAATGGTAACACTAATCCCATGTGTAACTATGGAGTTTTGAAATCAGTTCTAAAATTCCCAAAAACCAAGTACTTGTCATGGCCAGCTGATTACTCATCAGTAGTAACTGACAGTTCTGCCATGTTGTAGTTTTTATATTCACCTATGACCTCTTCTGTAGGCACTGAGTGTTCCGCCATGTTGTAGTTCTAACCTGCAGTCATTGTAGTTCTAAAGAGCAGCTCATTCCTCCTCAGTAGTAACTGACAGTTCCACCATGTTGTAGTTTTTATATTCACCTATGACCTCTTCTGTAGGCACTGAGTGTTCTGCCATGTTGTAGTTCTAACCTTCAGGAATTGTAGTTCTAAAGAGGAGGTCAACTGTCATGTCAGTGTGACACACAAGGAGAGGCTTAATTCTAAGTGCTTGAAGAAGTTAGTTTTTCTGACAGGCCTGAGAGAAATATTCAAGGTTTTATTTCGAAATTTGTATTAAGCTTAATTTAAAATTGCTACACTAATCCTGTGTGTAACAGTGGTTGCTTAAAATCAGTTATAAAAAGCCCAAACACAATGTAATTCTAAAGGCCAGCTCATTCCTCCTCAGTAATAAACTGACAGTTCCGCCATGTTGTAGTTCTGACAATCAGCTCTGACCTCTTTTGTAGGCACTGAGTGTTCCGCCATGTTGTAGTTCTAACCTTCAGGAATTGTAGTTCTAAAGAGGTCAACTGTCATGTGTGTGAGGCAGAGACAGATTTCTATCTTTGTGAGACAGCTCAGTCAGTTATAATGGAAAAAGCAGCCCGAACAACTCCTTGCCGTTCGGGAACCGTGATACGTATCGGAAAACCGTTTGAAGCATATGAGAGAGCTATTTTTTGTCTCCAATAGTCCTGCAAATCAAATCTGTAGCTCATTCATAGTAATTACAGTGACGAGAGAAAAATGGTGTGCGCTGAGGTCTGAAATTTTCCAGAAAAGTATTAAAATACATGGTGGAGAGCGTCAGTTAGGCTGGAACTTGATTTTGCTCTAAAGCACCTTGACAGAAAACCGTAAGCCTTAGAAAAATTTTGAAAACATTTTACCGGAGCAAACATTCGTATCTATGTCATGACCGAGTTTGATACCGATAGCACGATATTTGTGGGCGTGGCGGCGATTTCAAAATTTATTTGGGGTCAGAAATCCACTTCATTTTTCACTCTAGCGGAGCGGCAGTTGGTGGCAGTTATGCTCTGCGTTTCGGCAGTTGGAAATTTCGCTCGTTTTTCGCTTTTTACGTCGCCGTCGTAACGCCGATTCCCCATAAAAGTAATAGCTCCAATGCCGGGAACGAGCCGCACGTTTTGATACCACTTTTGTGGGTGGGCTCGCAGCGGTGCGACCCGCATTAACGGTAGCGGAAGAAGAAGTTATAACTAGAAAATTCCTGAAGAAATTTAACCGGGGCCTGCCAAAGTGTGCCAGTCGATTTGGACCCAGCGTTCTGATGCTAAACATTAGCATCCATGCTAAAGAAAGCTGCAATGTCATCAATACAATGTGGAGAGTCACAAGCATGTATAGTAAATATGGGTAATAAGTAAGGGAAATAGCTAATACCTCATGCAAGGTAAAAGGCTAATGCTAATGCTCTGCCTTGCTGCGCAAGGCAGAGCCCTAACCTGAGTGGAAAGGATCATGCAGGATAATCTTATTGCACTGCCTACGGCAGTGCACTGGTGGGAAACAGAGAACTGCTAATGTTTGTGCTAATGCTAATGCACTGTCTTGCTGCGCAAGACAGTGCCCTGACTTGAGAGGAAAAGATAATGCAAGCTAATATCATTGCAGCGCCTGCGGCGCTGCATTAGCCACGGCCGAATCTTAAGGCTTTTATTTTGAAATGTTCAGAATGTTTCATTTTAAATGGTCAATGTAATCCCATGTATAACAGTGATTTGGTTAAATCAGACATATAATGGTCAAAAGAGCACTTATTTAATCGAAAAATTCTCAAGGCTTTTATTTTGAAATTTTTTTAAAGCTTAATTTAAAATTTCCACACTAATTCCATGTGTAACAATGGTTGGTTAAAAATAGTTATAAAAGGCCCAAAACACAAGCAGTTCTAAAGTCCAGCTTTTTCTCTGAGTTCTGCCATAGTTAGAACTACAGTGATGCGTTTTTGTAGTCCTAATCAGCTGTCCCCTTTGTGTTCCGTTGCCATGGTAATGGATCCTCTGCCAGCTGTGAGTCAGACAGGGGGAGACTTAATTCTATCAGTTTGTGGCAGCCATTTTCCCTAAAATAGGCATGAGCCAGAAAGGAATCTTAAGGCTTTTATTTTGAAATTTTCATTGAGATTTAAAGCTTAATTTAAAATTTCCACACTAATTCCATGTGTAACAATGGTTGGTTAAAAATAGTTATAAAAGGCCCAAAACACAAGCAGTTCTAAAGTCCAGCTTTTTTCTCTGAGTTCTGCCATAGTTAGAACTACAGTGATGCGCTTTTGTAGTCCTAATCAGCTGTCCCCTTTGTGTTCCGTTGCCATGGTAATGGATCCTCTGCCAGCTGTGAGTCAGACAGGGGGAGACTTAATTCTATCAGTTTGAGGCAGCCATTTTGCATAAAATAGGCATGAGCCAGAAAGGAATCTTAAGGCTTTTATTTTGAAATTTTCATTAAGATTAATTTTAATGGTAACACTAATCCCATGTGTAACTATGGAGTTTTGAAATCAGTTCTAAAATTCCCAAAAACCAAGTACTTGTCATGGCCAGCTCATTCCTCCTCAGTAGTAACTGACAGTTCTGCCATGTTGTAGTTTTTATATTCACCTATGACCTCTTCTGTAGGCACTGAGTGTCCGCCATGTTGTAGTTCTAACGTTCAGGAATTGTAGTTCTAAAGAGCAGCTGATTCCTCCTCAGTAGTAACTGACAGTTCTGCCATGTTGTAGTTTTTATATTCTCCTATGACCTCTTCTGTAGGCACTGAGTGTTCCGCCATGTTGTAGTTCTACCCTTCAGGAATTGTAGTTCTAAAGAGGAGGTCAACTGTCATGTCAGTGTGACACACAAGGAGAGACTTAATTCTAAATGCTTGAAGAAGTTAGTTTTTCTGACAGGCCTGAGAGAAATATTCAAGGTTTTATTTTGAAATTTTCATTCAGCTTAATTTAAAATTTCCACACAAATACTGTGTGTAACAGTGGTTGCTTAAAATCAGTGATAAAAAGCCCAAACACAATGTAATTCTAAAGGCCAGCTCATTCCTCCTCAGCAGTAACTGACAGTTCCGCCATGTTGTAGTTCTGACAATCAGCTCTGACCTCTTTTGTAGGCACTGAGTGTTCCGCCATGTTGTAGTTCTAACCTGCAGTCATTGTAGTTCTAAAGAGGTCAACTGTCATGTGTGTGAGGCAGAGACAGATTTCTATCTTTGTGAGACAGCTCAGTCAGTTATAATGGAAAAAGCAGCCCGAACAACTCCTTGCCGTTTGGGAACCGTGATACGTATCGGAAAACCGTTTGAAGCATATGAGAGAGCTTTTTTTTGTCTCCGATAGTCCTGCAAATCATATCTGTAGCTCATTCATAGTAATTACAGCGATGAGAGAAAAATGGTGTGCGCTGAGGTCTGAAATTTTCCTGAAAAGTATGAAAATATATGGTGGAGAGCGTCAGTTAGGCTGGAACTTGATTTTGCTCTAAAGCACCTTGACAGAAAACCGTAAGCCCTAGAAAAATTTTGAAAACATTTTACCGGAGCAAATATTCGTATCTATGTTATGACCGAGTTTGATACCGATAGCACGATATTTGTGGGCGTGGCGGCGATTTCAAAATTTATTGGGGTCAGAAATCCACTTCATTTTTCACTCTAGCGGAGCGGCAGTTGGTGGCAGTTATGCTCTGCGTTTCGGCAGTTGGAAATTTTGCTCGTTTTTCGCTTTTTACGTCGCCGTCGTAACGCCGATTCCCATAAAAGTAATAGCTCCAATGCCGGGAACGAGCCGCACGTTTTGATACCACTTTTGTGGGTGGGCTCGCAGCGGTGCGAGCCGCATTCCGGCTGACGGAAGAAAAATAAAGAATAATAATAAAGAGGCATTCTATTGGGTGAAGATTAATAGGTGCCTGCCATGCAATGCATGGAGGCAGTGACTGACTTGCTTCGCAAGTCAGTCACTGCTCTCCTTATGCATTGCTATGGGCAGGCCCCAATAATAATAAAGAGGCATTCTATTGGGTGTAGATTAATAGGTGCCTGCCATGCAATGCATGGAGGCAGTGACTGACTTGCTTCGCAAGTCAGTCACTGCTCTCCTTATGCATTGCTATGGGCAGGCCCCAATAAAGAGATATTCTATTGGGTGTAGAATAATAGGTGCCTGCCATGCAATGCATGGAGGCAGTTACTGACTTGCTTCGCAAGTCAGTAACTGCTCTCCTTATGCATTGCTATGGGCAGGCCCCAACTAGAAAATTCCTGAAGAAATTTAACCGGGGCCTGCCAAAGTGTGCCCGTCGATTTTGACCCAGCGTTCTGATGCTAAACATTAGCATACATGCTAAAGAAAGCTGCAATGTCATCAATACAATGTGGAGAGTCACAAGCATGACTTACTGCAAGGGAAATAGCTAATACCTCATGCAAGGTAAAAGGCTAATGCTAATGTTCTGCCTTGCTGCGCAAGGCAGAGTCCTAACCTGAGTGGAAAGGATCATGCAGGATAATCTGGCAGTGCACTGGTGGGAAACAGAGAACTGCTAATGTTTGTGCTAATGCTAATGCACTGTCTTGCTGCGCAAGACAGTGCCCTGACTTGAGAGGAAAAGATAATGCAAGCTAATATCATTGCAGCGCCTGCGGCGCTGCATTAGCCACGGCCGAATCTTAAGGCTTTTATTTTGAAATGTTCAGAATGTTTAATTTTAAATGGTCAATGTAATCCCATGTATAACAGTGATTTGGTTAAATCAGACATATAATGGTCAAAAGACCACTTATTTGATCTAAAAATTCTCAAGGCTTTTATTTTGAAATTTTTTTAAAGCTTAATTTAAAATTTCCACACTAATTCCATGTGTAACAATGGTTGGTTAAAAATAGTTATAAAAGGCCCAAAACACAAGCAGTTCTAAAGTCCAGCTTTTTTCTCTGAGTTCTGCCATAGTTAGAACTACAGTGATGCATTTTTGTAGTCCTAATCAGCTGGCCCCTTTGTGTTCCGTTGCCATGGTAATGGATCCTCTGCCAGCTGTGAGTCAGACAGGGGGAGACTTAATTCTATAAGTTTGAGGCAGCCATTTTGCCTAAAATAGGCATGAGCCAGAAAGGAATCTTAAGGCTTTTATTTTGAAATTTTCATTGAGATTAATATTAAATGGCCAATCTCATCCCATATTTAACACTGATTGGGTTAAATCAGTTATATAGTGGTCAAAAGAGCAATTACTTGATGGAAAAATTGTCAAGGCTTTTTTTGAAATTTACATTAAGCTTAATTTTAATGGTAACACTAATCCCATGTGTAACTATGGAGTTTTGAAATCAGTTCTAAAATTCCCAAAAACCAAGTACTTGTCATGGCCAGCTGATTACTCATCAGTAGTAACTGACAGTTCTGCCATGTTGTAGTTCTGACAATCAGCTCTGACCTTTTGTAGGCACTGAGTGTTCCGCCATGTTGTAGTTCTAACCTGCAGTCATTGTAGTTCTAAAGAGCAGCTCAGTCCTCATCAGTAGTAACTGACAGTTCCACCATGTTGTAGTTTTTATATTCACCTATGACCTCTTCTGTAGGCACTGAGTGTTCTGCCATGTTGTAGTTCTAACCTTCAGGAATTGTAGTTCTAAAGAGGAGGTCAACTGTCATGTCAGTGTGACACACAAGGAGAGACTTAATTACAAATGCTTGAAGAAGTTAGTTTTTCTGACAGGCCTGAGAGAAATATTCAAGGTTTTATTTTGAAATTTTCTTTCAGCTTAATTTAAAGTTTCCACACAAATACTGTCTGTAACAATGGTTGCTTAAAATCAGTTATAAAAAGTCCAAACACAATGTAATTCTAAAGGCCAGCTCATTCCTCCTCAGTAGTAACTGACAGTTCCACCATGTTGTAGTTTTTATATTCACCTATGACCTCTTCTGTAGGCACTGAGTGTTCTGCCATGTTGTAGTTCTAAGCTGCAGGAATTGTAGTTCTAAAGAGGAGGTCAACTGTCATGTCAGTGTGACACACAAGGAGAGACTTAATTCTAAATGCTTGAAGCAGTTATTTTTTCTGAAAGGCCTGAGAGAAATATTCAAGGTTTTATTTCGAAATTTTTATTAAGCTTAATTTAAAATGTCCACACTAATCCTGTGTGTAACAATGGTTGGTTAAAATCAGTTATAAAAAGCCCAAACACAATGTAATTCTAAAGGCCATCTCATTCCTCCTCAGTAGTAACTGACAGTTCCGCCATGTTGTAGTTCTGACAATCAGCTCAGACCTCTTTTGTAGGCACTGAGTGTTCCGCCATGTTGTAGTTCTAACCTTCAGGAATTGTAGTTCTAAAGAGGTCAACTGTCATGTGTGTGAGGCAGAGACAGATTTCTATCTTTGTGAGACAGCTCAGTCAGTTATAATGGAAAAAGCAGCCCGAACAACTCCTTGCCGTTCGGGAACCGTGATACGTATCGGAAAACCGTTTGAAGCATATGAGAGAGCTATTTTTTGTCTCCGATAGTCCTGCAAATCAAATCTGTAGCTCATTCACAGTAATTACAGCGATGAGAGAAAAATGGTGTGCGCTGAGGTCTGAAATTTTCCAGAAAAGTATGAAAATATATGGTGGAGAGCGTCAGTTAGGCTGGAACTTGATTTTGCTCTAAAGCACCTTGACAGAAAACTGTAAGCCCTAGAAAAATTTTGAAAACATTTTACCGGAGCAGACATTCGTATCGATGTCATGACCGAGTTTCATACCGATAGCACGATATTTGTGGGCGTGGCGGCGATTTCAAAATTTATTTGGGGTCAGAAATCCACTTCATTTTTCACTCTAGCGGAGCGGCAGTTGGTGGCAGTTATGCTCTGCGTTTCGGCAGTTGGAAATTTCGCTCGTTTTTCGCTTTTTACGTCGCCGTCGTAACGCCGATTCCCCATAAAAGTAATAGCTCCAATGCCGGGAACGAGCCGCACGTTTTGATACCACTTTTGTGGGTGGGCTCGCAGCGGTGCGAGCCGCATTAACGGTAGCGGAAGAAGAAGTTATAACTAGAAAATTCCTGAAGAAATTTAACCGGGGCCTGCCAAAGTGTGCCCGTCGATTTTGACCCAGCGTTCTGATGCTAAACATTAGCATCCATGCTAAAGAAAGCTGCAATGTCATCAATTCCATGTGGAGAGTCACAAGCATGTATAGTAAATATGGGTAATAAGTAAGGGAAATAGCTAATACCTCATGCAAGGTAAAAGGCTAATGCTAATGCTCTGCCTTGCTGCGCAAGGCAGAGCCCTAACCTTAGTGGAAAGGATCATGCAGGATAATCTTATTGCACTGCCTATGGCAGTGCACTGGTGGGAGACAGAGAAATGCTAATGTTTGTGCTAATGCTAATGCACTGTCTTGCTACGCAAGACAGTGTCCTAACTTGAGTGGAATAGATAATGCAAGCTAATATCATTGCAGCGCCTGCGGCGCTGCATTAGCCACGGCCGAATCTTAAGGCTTTATTTTGAAATGTTCAGAATGTTTCATTTTAAATGGTCAATGTAATCCCATGTATAACAGTGATTTGGTTAAATCAGACATATAATGGTCAAAAGAGCACTTATTTAATGTAAAAATTCTCAAGGCTTTTATTTTGAAATTTTTTTTAAAGCTTAATTTAAAATTTCCACACTAATTCCATGTGTAACAATGGTTGGTTAAAAATAGTTATAAAAGGCCCAAAACACAAGCAGTTCTAAAGTCCATCTTTTTTCTCTGAGTTCTGCCATAGTTAGAACTACAGTGATGCGTTTTTGTAGTCCTAATCAGCTGGCCCCTTTGTGTTCCGTTGCCATGGTAATGGATCCTCTGCCAGCTGTGAGTCAGACAGGGGGAGACATAATTCTATCAGTTTGAGGCAGCCATTTTGCCTAAAATAGGCATGAGCCAGAAAGGAATCTTAAGATTTTTATTTTGAAATTTTCATTGAGATTAATTTTAAATGGCCAATCTCATCCCATGTTTAACACTGATCGGGTTAAATCAGTTATATAGTGGTCAAAAGAGCAATTACTTGATGGAACAATTGTCAAGGCTTTTATTTTGAAATTTACATTAAGCTTAATTTAAATGGTAACACTAATCCCATGTGTAACTATGGAGTTTTGAAATCAGTTCTAAAATTCCCAAAAACCAAGTACTTGTCATGGCCAGCTGATTACTCCTCAGTAGTAACTGACAGTTCCACCATGTTGTAGTTCTGACAATCAGCTCTAACCTCTTTTGTAGGCACTGAGTGTTCCGCCATGTTGTAGTTCTAACGTTCAGGAATTGTAGTTCTAAAGAGCAGCTCAGTCCTCCTCAGTAGTAACTGACAGTTCCACCATGTTGTAGTTCTGACAATCAGCTCAGACCTCTTCTGTAGGCACTGAGTGTTCCGCCATGTTGTAGTTCTAACCTTCAGGAATTGTAGTTCTAAAGAAGAGATCAACTGTCATGTCAGTGTGACACACAAGGAGAGGCTTAATTGTAAATGCTTGAAGAAGTTAGTTTTTCTGACAGGCCTGAGAGAAATATTCAAGGTTTTATTTTGAAATTTTCATTCAGCTGAATTTAAAGTTTCCACACAAATACTGTGTGTAACAATGGTTGGTTAAAATCAGTTATAAAAAGCCCAAACACAATGTAATTCTAAAGTCCAGCTCATTCCTCCTCAGTAGTAACTGACAGTTTCACCATGTTGTAGTTTTTATATTCACCTATGACCTCTTCTGTAGGCACTGAGTGTTCCGCCATAATGTAGTTCTAACGTTCAGGAGTTGTAGTTCTAAAGAGGAGGTCAACTGTCATGTCAGTGTGACACATAAGGAGAGGCTTAATTCTAAGTGCTTGAAGAAGTTAGTTTTTCTGACAGGCCTGAGAGAAATATTCAAGCTTTTATTTTGAAATTTTTATTAAGCTTCATTTTAAATGTCCAAAATAATCCAAAGTTTAACAGTGGTTTTGTTAAAAAAGTCACATAATGCCCAAGAGAGCAATTACGTGATATAAAAGAATCTCAGGGCTTTTATTTTGAAATTTTCATTAAGCTTAATTTAAAATTGCCACACTAATCCTGTGTAACAATGGTTGGTTAAAATCAGTGATAAAAAGCCCAAACAATATAATTCTAAAGGCCAGCTCATTCCTCCTGAGTAGTAACTGACAGTTCCGCCATGTTGTAGTTCTGATAATCAGCTCTGACCTCTTTTGTAGGCACTGAGTGTTCCGCCATGTTGTAGTTCTAACCTTCAGGAATTGTAGTTCTAAAGAGGTCAACTGTCATGTGTGTGAGGCAGAGACAGATTTCTATCTTTGTGAGACAGCTCAGTCAGTTATAATGGAAAAAGCAGCCCGAACAACTCCTTGCCGTTCGGAAACCGTGATACGTATCGGAAAACCGTTTGAAGCGTATGAGAGAGCTATATTTTGTCTCTGATAGTCCTGCAAATCAAATCTGTAGCTCATTCACAGTAATTACAATGATGAGAGAAAAATGGTGTTCGTTGAGGTCTGAAATTTTCCAAAAAAGTATGAAAATATATGGTGGAGAGCGTCAGTTAGGCTGGAACTTACGGTGGCCCTGAGGTGCAAAACACTACAACATTAACGAAAACACAACAACATTAACAAAAACACAACAACATTAACAAAAACACGACAACATTAACAAAAACACGACAACATTAACAAAAACACGACAACATTAACGAAAACACAACAACATTAACAAAAACACAACATTAACAAAAACACAACAACATTAACAAAAACACAACAACATTAACAAAAACACAACAACATTAACAAAAACACAACAACATTAACGAAAACACTACAACATTAACGAAAACACAACAACATTAACGGAAACACGACAACATTAATGAAAACACGACAACATTAACAAAAACACAACATTAACGAAAACACAACAACATTAACGAAAGCACTACAACATTAACGAAAACACAACGGAAGAGGTAGGTCCCAGTGGGAGACCTAAGAAGTCGCTGATTGGACGACAGGTCGTTTTACTTTTGAACCGGAAGTTATGCTGGAGTGCTTCGTTTGATTGAAAACCTAAGGAAGCGGGAATACAGTCACTTCGCCATGTATTGCCCGAACTGTGGAAAGGAGGTGGTTGAGCCGTCACCAAATTTTTGCAGTAATTGTGGCAAGAGGCTTCAAGAAACTTGTATGGAGGATACTCCACAATGTTCAAGTAAGTTAAAAAGTATAAAGGAAGATTCATATTTCTTATGGATGTAGTAACTTGCTAACGCTAGTGGTCTCCAGACCGTGTCCACTGTCATCTAGTTGTTCATTATAAATGCAATTAAAAGTACACAAAGTCGCTATAATACAGCAGAATTGTATTAGCTATATATCGTAAGGTCCGTTACAGCCTTAGGCACTACTTTTTTAGGATAATTGGTGTCGTTCTGGTTCTGCTGCACTGCGATCAGGCTAGCCGCCTTTTTGGAAGCGAACTCGCACTTAATTTATACTTGTGGTAGCTTTACTTCAGTTCGTAATACATATCGTCTGTTTGCATGAATGTGATGTGCGACATTTTTTCTTTGCTTTACTTCTAGCACAACAGACTGTCCCATCCTGCCGTACACCAGCCCTCAGCACCTTCCTTGAATAGAAAAATGAGGAGCGACCAAAGTATTCTCTTGGGAGAAAGGGGTTAAAACAAAATGTAGAAATGAAAGTTCGGGTAGGTGCTAAATTGGGTTCCCCTGTGTCGGGAGCGATCATTACAGCCAGAGAGACGAATGAGGCGGATCTGACCATTTTCACGTCGCTTCTGATCGATTTCTCGGTAAAACAACTCATATAATCATGTGAAGGTTGTAACATTGAGTTTAATTGGCAGCTGTTGTTTAAAAAATTGTATAATAAATAAATAAACAAGATCTTCTGATGCTGATTTTTGTTATTTTATACGCCAAGAGAATCGCTTTTTCCAACGTTTCTCACGTAAGCCTGGCAGAAATAAGTCAGGCACCAAACACAGTTTTCCCAACACGTAGTGTGTATGTAAAGATTTTTGAGAATTTGGAAACAGTTGTTCTTTATTCCCCAAGGTTCGGTAAGGGTAGGAAAGAATGGAGGAAATTATAATCTGGTCCCCTCCATAATATGGGAACAACTTAATTTACCAGCAAGATTTTTTTTCTGTTTATTCCTCTCATCATCAACAATAAATCCTGTGATTTTGGTAGAATTTGCTCCTTGTTTGCCAGAGTTATGAGGGGAAAGCCATATATTTTAGGTGACTAAAATAATCTGTTCCCCCTTCAAAACATGGGGACTATTTACCAACAAGTCTTCAACTGTGCTTATTCATCTCTTCATCAACAACAAATTATTTGAAAACATTTCCTCTTTATTTGCCAGAGATATGAGGGGGAACCATATATTTTAGCCACCTGAAATAATGTGTCCCTTCCAAAACATGGGAACCAATTAATTTACCAGGAAAATGTTCTCTTCATTTCTCAAAGGTAAGTGGCCTTGGGATTTAAACTACCTTTCCACAGCTGTCTTATATCACATTATCCTTCTCGAAAAACCATCAATGCACCCTGAGATGGCCAAGCCGAATGGCTTCAGTTTTGTCGTAGCCATCTACATGCTATATGTAATTGGGCCCCGTGGAGGGATACGTGCGTCTTGTAAACCTGCGAGTTCTCAGAGCGATGCCTTGAGGATTCAGCTGCCTCAGCAGTCTCATTACAACATCACGTTTGACACGCAGGTTGTGTTTTAGTTTGAGAACTTGCCACATGGTCCGATAGCCAAATAATTGCCCTGGTCCTCTAAGCTCGGACATAATGACACGTCTCACTTCAGGAAGTGGAGAGTAGTTGCCTCTTCAATGCAGCCCTGCTACTTTCAAATGAGTCTTTACTGAACGCATGCTAACCGACACTTCGTGGTTGGTCTGGAGCATGTCCAGTATCACCAGTATCAGTATGTCCTGACTCAAAATATTTACGAATAACAGTACTAAGGTTTGGATCACTGAGAACATTCTTGTTTTCAGCAATCAAGTTAAAGCCAGAAGAACTTCCGGTTCAAAAGTAAAACGACCTGTCGTCCAATCAGCGACTTCTTAGGTCTCCCACTGGGACCTACCTCTTCCGTTGTGTTTTCCTTAATGTTGTAGTGTTTTTGTTAATGTTGTCGTGTTTTCGTTAATGTTGTTGTGTTTTTGTTAATGTTGTCGTGTTTTCGTTAATGTTGTTGTGTTTTTGTTAATGTTGTTGTGTTTTCGTTAATGTTGTTGTGTTTTTGTTAATGTTGTCGTGTTTTCGTTAATGTTGTTGTGTTTTTGTTAATGTTGTCGTGTTTTTGTTAATGTTGTCGTGTTTTTGTTAATGTTGTTGTGTTTTTCTTAATGTTGTTGTGTTTTCGTTAATGTTGTCGTGTTTTTTTAATGTTGTTGTGTTTTTGTTAATGTTGTTGTGTTTTTGTTAATGTTGTTGTGTTTTTGTTAATGTTGTTGTGTTTTTGTTAATGTTGTCGTGTTTTTGTTAATGTTGTCGTGTTTTTGTTAATGTTGTTGTGTTTTTCTTAATGTTGTAGTGCTTTCCTTAATGTTGTAGTGTTTTTTAATGTTGTTGTGTTTTCGTTAATGTTGTCGTGTTTTTTTAATGTTGTTGTGTTTTTGTTAATGTTGTAGTGCTTTCCTTAATGTTGTAGTGTTTTGCACCTCAGGGCCACCGTAGGAACTTGATTTTGCTCTAAAGCACCTTGACAGAAAACCGTAAGCCCTAGAAAAATTTCGAAAACATTTTACCGGAGCAGACATACGTATCGATGTCATGTCCGAGTTTCATACCGATAGCACGATATTTGTGGGCGTGGCGGCGATTTCAAAATTTATTTGGGGTCAGAATCGCACTTCATTTTTCACTCTAGCAGAGCGGCAGTTGGTGGCAGTTATGCTCTGCGTTTCGGCAGTTGGAAATTTTGCTCGTTTTTCGCTTTTTACGTCGCCGTCGTAACGCCGATTCCCCATAAAAGTAATAGCTCCAATGCCGGGAACGAGCCGCACGTTTTGATACCACTTTTGTGGGTGGGCTCGCAGCGGTGCGAGCCGCATTAACGGTAGCGGAAGAAGAAGTTATAATAACTAGAAAATTCCTGAAGAAATTTAACCGGGGCCTGCCAAAGTGTGCCCGTCGATTTTGACCCAGCGTTCCGATGCTTAACATTAGCATCCATGCTAAAGAAAGCTGCAATGTCATCAATACAATGTGGGGAGTCACAAGCATGACTTACTGCATTCAGTATACTAAATGCTAATGCACTGTCTTGCTGTGCAAGACAGTGCCCTGACTTGAGAGGAAAAGATAATGCAAGCTAATATCATTGCAGCGCCTGCGGCGCTGCATTAGCCACGGCCGAATCTTAAGGCTTTTATTTTGAAATGTTCAGAATGTTTAATTTTAAATGGTCAATGTAATCCCATGTATAACAGTGATTTGGTTAAATCAGACATATAATGGTCAAAAGAGCATTTATTTAATAAAAAAATTCTCAAGGCTTTTATTTTGAAATTTTTTAAAAGCTTAATTTAAAATTTCCTCACTAATTCCATGTGTAACAATGGTTGGTTAAAAATAGTTATAAAAGGCACAAAACACAAGCAGTTCTAAAGTCCAGCTTTTTTCTCTGAGTTCTGCCATAGTTAGAACTACAGTGATGCGTTTTTGTAGTCCTAATCAGCTGGCCCCTTTGTGTTCCGTTGCCATGGTAATGGATCCTCTGCCAGCTGTGAGTCAGACAGGGGGAGACATAATTCTATCAGTTTGAGGCAGCCATTTTCCCTAAAGAGGCATGAGCCATAAAGGAATCTTAAGGCTTTTATTTTGAAATTTTCAGTAAGCTTCATTTTAACTGTCCAAAATAATCCAAAGTGTAACAGTGGTTTTGTTAAAAAAAAGTCACATAATCCCCAAAAGAGCAATTCCATAATATAAAAGTATGTCAGGGCTTTATTTTGAAATTTTAATACAACTTAATTTAAAATTGCCACACTAATCCTGTCTGTAACAATGGTTGCTTAAAATCAGTTATAAAAAGTCCAAACACAATATAATTCTAAAGGCCAGCTCATTCCTCCTCAGTAGTAACTGACAGTTCCGCCATGTTGTAGTTCTGACAATCAGCTCTGACCTCTTTTGTAGGCACTGAGTGTTCCGCCATGTTGTAGTTCTAACCTTCCAGAATTGTAGTTCTGAAGAGGTCAACTGTCATGTCAGTGTGACACACAAGGAGAGACTTAATTATAAATTCTTGAAGAAGTTATTTTTTCTGACAGGCCTGAGAGAAATATTCAAGGTTTTATTTTGAAATTTTCATTAAGCTTAATTTAAAATTTCCACACAAATACTGTGTGTAACAATGGTTGCTTAAAATCAGTTATAAAAAGCCCAAACACAATGTAATTCTAAAGGCCAGCTCATTCCTCCTCAGCAGTAACTGACAGTTCCGCCATGTTGTAGTTCTGACAATCAGCTCTGACCTCTTTTGTAGGCACTGAGTGTTCCGCCATGTTGTAGTTCTAACCTTCTGGAATTGTAGTTCTAAAGAGCAGCTCAGTCCTGCTCAGTCGTAAACTGACAATTCCACCATGTTGTAGTTTTTATATTCACCTATGACCTCTTCTGTAGGCACTGACTGTTCCGCCATGTTGTAGTCCAAACCTGCAGTTATTGTAGTTCTAAGGAGAAGGTCAACTGTCATGTCAGTGTGTCACACAAGGAGAGGCTTAATTCTAAGTGCTTGAAGAAGTTAGTTTTTCTGACAGGCCTGAGAGAAATATTCAAGATTTTATTTTGAAATTTTCATTAAGCTTAATTTAAAATGTCCACACTAATCCTGTGTGGAACAATGGTTGGTTAAAATCAGTTATAAAAAGCCCAAACACAATGTAATTCTAAAGGCCAGCTCATTCCTCCTCAGTAGTAACTGACAGTTCCGCCATGTTTTAGTTCTGACAATCAGCTCTGACCTCTTTTGTAGGCACTGAGTGTTCCGCCATGTTGTAGTTCTAACCTTCAGGAATTGTAGTTCTAAAGAGGTCAACAGTCATGTGTGTGAGGCAGAGACAGATTTCTATGTTTGTGAGGCTGCTCAGTCAGTTATAATGGAAAAAGCAGCCCGAACAACTCCTTGCCGTTCGGAAACCGTGATACGTATCGGAAAACCGTTTGATGCATATGAGAGAGCTATTTTTTGTCTCCGATAGTCCTGCAAATCATATCTGTAGCTCATTCATAGTAATTACAGCGATGAGAGAAAAATGGTGTGCGCTGAGGTCTGAAATTTTCCAGAAAAGTATGAAAATATATGGTGGAGAGCGTCAGTTAGGCTGGAACTTGATTTTGCTCTAAAGCACCTTGACAGAAAACCGTAAGACCTAGAAAATTTTTGAAAACATTTTACCGGAGCAAACATTCGTATCTATGTCATGACCGAGTTTGATACCGGTAGCACGATATTTGTGGGTGTGGCGGCAATTTCAAAATTTATTTGGGGTCAGAATCGCACTGCTTCCCACACTCTAACGAAACGTCAGTTACACTCTAGGTTTTGGCAGTTGAGCTTTTCGGTTCGGCAGTTGGAAATTTTGCTCGTTTTTGCTTTTTACGTCGTCGTCATAACGCCGATTCCCCATAAAAGTAATAGCTCCAATGCCGGGAACAAGCCGCACGTTTTGATACCACTTTTGTGGGTGGGCTCGCAGCGGTGCGAGCCGCATTCCGGTCTACGGAAGAATAATAAATAATAAAGACAGAGACATTCATTGGGTGTAGATTAATAGGTGCCTGCCATGCAATGCATGGAGGCAGTTACTGACTTGCTTCGCAAGTCAGTAACTGCTCTCCTTATGCATTGCTATGGGCAGGGCCCCAATAATAAAGAAGCGTTCTATTGGGTGTAGATTAATAGGTGCCTGCCATGCAATGCATGGAGGCAGTGACTGACTTGCTTCGCAAGTCAGTCACTGCTCTCCTTATGCATTGCTATGGGCAGGCCCCAATAAGAGGCATTCTATTGGGTGTAGAATAATAGGTGCCTGCCATGCAATGCATAAGGAGCAGTTACTGACTTGCTTCGCAAGTCAGTAACTGCTCTCCTTATGCATTGCTATGGGCAGGCCCCAATAATAAAGAAGCGTTTCTATTGGGTGTAGATTAATAGGTGACTGCCATGCAATGCATGGAGGCAGTTACTGACTTGCAAAGCAAGTCAGTCACTGCCTCCTTATGCATTGCTAGGCAGGCCCCAACTAGAAAATTCCTGAAGAAATTTAACCGGGGCCTGCCAAAGTGTGCCCGTCGGTTTGGACCCAGCGATGTGATGCTAAACATTAGCATCCATGCTAAAGAAAGCTGCAATGTCATCAATAGCACGTGGATAGTCACAAGCATGAATTATTGAACATGGGTAATAAGTAAAGGAAAAGGCTAAGGTAAAAGGCTAATGCTAAGAGAAAACCTGAGAGAAAAAGATCATCCAGGATAATCTTATTCTTAATAATCTTAAATGCCAGTGAAATGCTAATGTTTGTGCTAATGCTAATGCACTGTCTTGCACAGTGCATGCTGCGCAAGACAGGGCCCTAACTTGAGACGAAAAGATAAAGCAAGCTAATATCATTGCAGCGCCTGCGGCGCTGCATTAGCCACCGACGAATCTTAAGACTTTTATTTTGAAATTTTCAGTGAGCTTCATTTTAAATGCCCAATGTAATCCCATGTGTAACGATTTTTTGGTAAAATCAGACATAAAATGGTCAAAAGAGCACTTAATTGATGGGAAAATTGTCAAGGCTTTTATTTTGAAAATATTTTAAAGCTTAATTTAAAATTTTCACACTAATTCCATGTGTAACAATGGTTGGTTAAAAAGAGTTATAGAAGGCCCAAAACAGAAGCAGTTCTAAAGTCCAGCGTTTTCCTCCGAGTTCTGCAATAGTTAGAACTACAGTGATGCAGTTTTGTAGTCCTAATCATCTGGCCCTGCTGTGTTCCATTGCTATGGTAATGGATCCTCTGCAGGCTGTGAGTCAGACAGGGGGAGACATAATTCTATCAGTTTGTGGCAGCCATTTTCACTAAAATAGGCATGAGCCAGAAAGAGTCTTAAGGCTTTTATTTTGAAATTTTTAGTAAGCTTCATTTTAACTGTACAAAATAATCCAAAGTGTAACAGTGGTTCTGTTAAAAAAGTCACATAATCCCCAAGAGAGCAATTCCATAATATAAAAGAATGTCAGGGCTTTTATTTTGAAATTTTAATTCAACTTAATTTAAAATGACCACACTAATCTGTGTGTAACAATGGGATAAAATCAGTTATAAAATGCCCAAAACACAAGTAGTTCTAAAAGCCAACACCTTCCTCAGAGCTCTGCCATAATAAAAACTACAGTGATGCGTATTTGTAGTCCTAACCACTGGCCCTGCTGTGCTCCGTTGCTATGGTAATGGATCCTCTGCCAGCTGTGAGTCGGACAGGTGGAGACATAATTCTATCAGTTTGAGGCAGCCATTTTCACTGAAATAGGCATGAGCCAGAAAGGAATATTAAGGCTTTTATTTTGAAATTTTCAGTAAGCCTCGTTTAAATGTCCAATCTATTCACATGAGTAACAGTGATTGTGTTAAATCAGTTCTAAAATGCTCCAAACAGCAATTCATATAAAAATTGTCAAGGCTTTTATTTTGAAATTTTCATTAAGCTTAATTTCATTAAGATTAATTAAACTTAATTAACACTAATCCCATGTGTAGCAAAGGTTGGTAAAAATCAGTTATAAAATGCCCAAAACACAAGTAGTTCTACAGGCCAGCTCCTTCTCAGAGCTCTGCCATAGTAAAAACTACAGTGATGCGTATTTGTAGTTCTAATTTATAATTCTAAAGGCCAGCTCCTTCCTCAGAGCTCTGCCATAGTAAAAACTACAGTGATGCGTATTTGTAGTTCTAATTTATAATTCTAAAGGCCAGCTCCTTCCTCAGAGCTCTGCCATAGTAAAAACTACAGTGATGCGTTTTTGTAGTTCTAATTTATAATTCTAAAGGCCAGCTCCTTCCTCAGAGCTCTGCCACAGTAAAAACTACAGTGATGCGTTTTTGTAGTTCTAATTTATAATTCTAAAGGCCAGCTCCTTCCTCAGAGCTCTGCAACAGTAAAAACTACAGTGATGCGTTTTGTAGTTCTAATTTATAATTCTAAAGGCCAGCTCCTTCCTCAGAGCTCTGCCATAGTAAAAACTACAGTGATGCGTTTTTGTAGTTCTAATTTATAATTCTAAAGGCCAGCTCCTTCCTCAGAGCTCTGCCATAGTAAAAACTACAGTGATGCGTTTTGTTCTAATCAGCTGCTCGGCCCTGCTGTGCTCCGTTGCTATGGTAATGGATCCTCTGCAACTGTCATGTGTGTGAGACAGAAAGAATTCTATCTTTGTGAGACACCCAGTCAGTTTTGACTGAAAAAAGCGGTCCGAACAACTCCTTCCCGTTCGGAAACCGTGATATGTATCGGAAAACCGTTTGAAGCGTATAAGAGGGCTATCTTTCGTCTCCGATAGTCCCGCTATTCATATCTGTACATCAGTCACATTAATAACAGCGACAAGATAAAAATGGTGTGCGCTGAGGTCTGACATTTTTCAGAAATACATGGAAGTGAACCTGGCTGAGCGAGTCGAAATCCTGTCGCATCACTTTGCTGAAGCCCCTAGACAGAAAACCATAAGCCCTAGAAAAATTTTGAAAACATTTTACCGGAGCAGGCATGCGTATCTATGTCATGACTGAGTTTCATACCGATAGGGCGATATTTGTGGGCGTGACGGCGATTTCAAAATATATTTGGGGTCAAAATCGCAGTGCTTCCCACACTCTAACGAAACGTTGATTACACTCTAGTTTGGGCAGTTTCTAACTGACAAAAATTTTTGATGGTATTTCGCTTTTACTTTTTTATCGTAACTCCGAATCCCACCAAAAGTAATAGCTCCAATGCCGGGAACGAGCCGCACGTTTTGATACCACTTTTGTGGGTGGGCTCGCAGCGGTACGAGCCGCATTCCGGCTGGCGGAAGAAAAATAAAGAATAACTAGAAAATTCCTGAAGAAATTTAACCGGGGCCTGCCAAAGTGTGCCCGTCGGTTTGGACCCAGCGTTCTGATGCTAAACATTAGCATCCCATGCTAAAGAAAGCTGCAATGTCATCAATACCATGTGGAGAGTCACAAGCATGACTTACTGCATTAAGTAAGGGAAATAGCGAATACCTCATGCAAGGTAAAAGGCTAATGCTAATGCTCTACCTTGCTGCGCAAGACAGTGCCCTAACTTGAGAGGAAAAGATAATGCAAGCTAATATCATTGCAGCGCCCGCGGCGCTGCATTAGCCACAGACGAATCTCAAGGCTTTTATTTTGGAATTTTCAGAATGCTTAATTTTAAACGGTCAATGTAATCCCATGTACAACAGTGATTTGGTTAAATCAGACATGTAATGGTCAAAAAAGCACTTACTTAATATAAAAATTGTCAAGGCTTTTATTTTGAAATTTGTTTAAAGCTTAATTTAAAATTGCCAAACTAATTCCATGTGTAACAATGGTTGGTTAAAATGAGTTATAAAAGGCCCAAAACACAAGCAGTTCTAAAGTCCAGCTTTTTCCTCTGAGTTCTGCCATGTTAGAACTACAGTGATGCGTTTTTGTAGTCCTAACCACTGGCCCTGCTGTGTTCCGTTGCTATGGTAATGGATCCTCTGCCAGCTGTGAGTCAGACAGGGGGAGACAGAATTCTATCAGTGTGAGGCAGCCATTTTCACTAAAATAGGCATGAGCCAGAAAGGAATCTTAAGACATTTATTTTGAAATTTTCATTAAGCTTCATTTTAAATGTCCAAAATAATCCAAAGTTTTACAGTGGTGTATATAAAAAAGTCACATAAAGCCCAAGAGAGCAATTACGTGATATAAAAGAATTTCAGGGCTTTTATTTTGAAATTTTCATTCAACTTAATTTAAAATTGCCACACTAATCCTGTGTGTAACAATGGTTGGATAAAATCAGTTATAAAATGCCCAAAACACAAGTAGTTCTACAGGCCAACACCTTCCTCAAAGCTCTGCCATAGTAAAAACTACAGTGATGCGTATTTGTAGTCCTAACCACTGGCCCTGCTCTGCTCCGTTGCTATGGTAATGGATCCTCTGCCAGCTGTGAGTCAGACAGGTGGAGACAGAATTCTATCAGTTTGAGGCAGCCATTTTCACTAAAATAGGCATGAGCCAGAAAGGAATCTTAAGGCTTTTAATTTGAAATTTTCAGTAAGCCTCGTTTAAATGGCCCCAATCTATTCACATGAGTAACAGTGATTGTGTTAAATCAGTTCTAAAATTCTCCAAACAGCAATTTATATAAAAATTGTCAAGGCTTTTATTTTGAAATTTTCATTAAGCTTAATTTCATTAAGATTAATTAAACTTAATTAACACTAATCCCATGTGTAGCAATGGTTGGTTAAAATAAGTTATAAAATGCCCAAAACACAAGTAGTTCTACAGGCCAGCTCCTTCCTCAGAGCTCTGCCATAGTAAAAACTACAGTGATGCGTTTTTGTAGTTCTAATTTATAATTCTAAAGGCCAGCTCCTTCCTCAGAGCTCTGCCATAGTAAAAACTACAGTGATGCGTTTTTGTAGTTCTAATTATAATTCTAAAGGCCAGCTCCTTCCTCAGAGCTCTGCCATAGTAAAAACTACAGTGATGCGTATTTGTAGTTCTAATTTATAATTCTAAAGGCCAGCTCCTTCCTCAGAGCTCTGCCATAGTAAAAACTACAGTGATGCGTATTTGTAGTTCTAATTTATAATTCTAAAGGCCAGCTCCTTCCTCAGAGCTCTGCCATAGTAAAAACTACAGTGATGCGTTTTTGTAGTTCTAATTAGCTGCTCGGCCCTGCTGTGCTTCGTTGCTATGGTAATTAATCCTCTGCAACTGTCATGTGTGTGAGACAGAAAGAATTCTATCTTTGTGAGACACCCAGTCAGTTTTCACTGAAAAAAGCGGTCCGAACAACTCCTTCCCGTTCGGAAACCGTGATATGTATCGGAAAAACCGTTTGAAGCGTATGAGAGCGCTATCGTTCGTCTCCGATAGTCCCGCTATTCATATCTGTACATCACTCACATTAATAACAGCGACAAGATAAAAATGGTGTGCGCTGAGGTCTGACATTTTTCAGAAATACATGGAAGTGAACCTGGCTGAGCGAGTCGAAATCCTGTCGCATCACTTTGCTCTGAAGCCCCTAGACAGAAAACCATAAGCCCTAGAAAAATTTTGAAAACATTTTACCGGAGCAGGCATGCGGATCTATGTTATGACCGAGTTTCATACCGATAGGGCGATATTTGTGGGCGTGATGGCGATTTCAAAATTTATTTGGGGTCAGAATCGCACTGCTTCCCACACTCTAACGAAACGTTGATTACACTCTAGTTTGGGCAGTTTCTAACTGACAAAATTTTTGATGGTTTTTCGCTTTTTACTTTTTTATCGTAACTCCGAATCCCACCAAAAGTAATAGCTCCAATGCCGGGAACGAGCCGCACGTTTTGATACCACTTTTGTGGGTGGGCTCGCAGCGGTACGAGCCGCATTCCGGCTGGCGGAAGAAAAATAAAGAATAACTAGAAAATTCCTGAAGAAATTTAACCGGGCCTGCCAAAGTGTGCCCGTCGGTTTGGACCCAGCGTTCTGATGCTAAACATTGGCATCCATGCGAAAGAAAGCTGCAATGTCATCAATAGCACGTGGATAGTCACAAGCATGAATTATTGAACATGGGTAATAAGTAAAGGAAAAGGCTAAGGTAAAAGGCTAATGCTAAGAGAAAACCTGAGTGAAAAAGATCATGCAGGATAATCTTATTCTTAATAATCTTAAATGCTAGTGAAATGCTAATGTTTGTCCTAACTTGAGACGAAAAGATAAAGCAAGCTAATATCATTGCAGCGCCTGTGGCGCTGCATTAGCCACAGACGAATCTTAAGACTTTTATTTTGAAATTTTCAGTGAGCTTCATTTTAAATGGCCAATGTAATCCCATGTGTAACGATTTTTTGGTAAAATCAGACATAAAATGGTCAAAAGAGCACTTAATTGATGGGAAAATTGTCAAGGCTTTTATTTTGAAAAATTTTTAAAGCTTAATTTAAAATTTTCACTAATTCCATGTGTAACAATGGTTGGTTAAAAAGAGTAATAGAAGGCCCAAAACACAAGCAGTTCTAAAGTCCAGCCTTTTCCTCTGAGTTCTGCAATAGTTAGAACTACAGTGATGCGGTTTTGTAGTCCTAATCATCTGGCCCTGCTGTGTTCCATTGCTATGGTAATGGATCCTCTGCAGGCTGTGAGTCAGACAGGGGGAGACATAATTCTATCAGTGTGAGGCAGCCATTTTCACTAAAATAGGCATCAGCCAGAAAGAGTCTTAAGGATTTTATTTCGAAAATTTTCAGTAAGCTTCATTTTAACTGTCCAAAATAATCCAAAGTGTAACAGTGGTTTTGTTAAAAAAGTCACATAATCCCCAAGAGAGCAATTCCATAATATAAAAGAATGACAGGGCTTTTATTTTGAAAATTTAATTCAACTTAATTTAAAATTACCACACTAATCCTGTGTGTAACAATGGTTGGATAAAATCAGTTATAAAATGCCCAAAACACAAGTAGTTCTAAAGGCCAACACCTTCCTCAAAGCTCTGCCATAGTAAAAACTACAGTGATGCGTATTTGTAGTCCAAACCCCTGGCCCTGCTGTGCTCCGTTGCTATGGTAATGGATCCTCTGCCAGCTGTGAGTCAGACAGGTGGAGACATAATTCTATCAGTTTGAGGCAGCCATTTTCACTAAAATAGGCATGAGCCAGAAGGAATATTAAGGCTTTTATTTTGAAATTTTCAGTAAGCCTCGTTTAAATGTCCAATCTATTCACATGAGCAACAGTGATTGTGTTAAATCAGTTCTAAAATGCTCCAAACAGCAATTCATATAAAAATTGTCAAGGCTTTTATTTTGAAATTTTCATTAAGCTTAATTTCATTAAGATTAATTAAACTTAATTAACACTAATCCCATGTGTAACAATGGTTGGTTAAAATCAGTTATAAAATGCCCAAAACACAAGTAGTTCTAAAGGCCAGCTCCTTCCTCAGAGCTCTGCCATAGTAAAAACTACAGTGATGCGTTTTTGTAGTTCTAATTTATAATTCTAAAGGCCAGCTCCTTCCTCAGAGCTCTGCCATAGTAAAAACTACAGTGATGCGTATGTAGTTCTAATTAGCTGCTCGGCCTGCTGTGCTTCGTTGCTATGGTAATTAATCCTCTGCAACTGTCATGTGTGTGAGACAGAAAGAATTCTATCTTTGTGAGACACCCAGTCAGTTTTGACTGAAAAAAGCGGTCCGAACAACTCCTTCCCATTCGGAAACTGTTATACGTATCGGAAAACCGTTTGAAGCGTATGAGAGCGCTATCTTTCGTCTCCGATAGTCCCGCGATTCATATCTGTACATCTCACATTAATAACAGCGACAAGATAAAAATGGTGTGCGCTGAGGTCTGACATTTTTCAGAAATACATGGAAGTGATCCTGGCTGAGCGAGTCGAAATCCTGTCGCATCACTTTGCTCTGAATCCCCTAGACAGAAAACCGTAAGCCATAGAAAAATTTTGAAAACATTTTACTGGAGCAGGCATGCGTATCTATGTCATGACCGAGTTTGATACCGATAGGGCGATATTTGTGGGCGTGACGGCGATTTCAAAATTTATTGGGGTCAGAATCGCAGTGCTTCCCACACTCTAACGAAACGTCAGTTACACTCTAGTTTAACTGACGGAAAATTTTTGATGGTTTTTCGCTTTTTACTTTTTCATCGCAACTCCGAATCCCACCACAAGTAATAGCTCCAATGCCGGGAACGAGCCGCACGTTTTGATACCACTTTTGTGGGTGGGCTCGCAGCGGTGCGAGCCGCATTCCGGTGAACGGAAGAAAAATAAAGAATAATAAAGAGGCGTTCTATTAGGTGAAGAACAATAGGTGCCTGCCATGCAATGCATGGAGGCAGTTACTGACTTGCTTTGCAAGTCAGTAACTGCCTCCATGCATTGCATGGAGGCAGTTACTGACTTGCTTTGCAAGTCAGTAACTGCCTCCATGCAATGCATGGAGGCAGTTACTGACTTGCGAAGCAAGTCAGTAACTGCCTCCATGCATTGCTAGGCAGGCCCCAATAAAGAGGCGTTCTATTAGGTGAAGAACAATAGGTGCCTGCCATGCAATGCATGGAGGCAGTTACTGACTTGCGAAGCAAGTCAGTCACTGCCTCCATGCATTGCATGGCAGGCACCAATAATAAAGAGACATTCTATTGGGTGTAGATTAATAGGTGCCTGCCATGCAATGCATGGAGGCAGTTACTGACTTGCTTTGCAAGTCAGTAACTGCTCTCCTTATGCATTGCTAGGCAGGCCCCAATAATAAAGAGACATTCTATTGGGTGTAGATTAATAGGTGCCTGCCATGCAATGCATGGAGGCAGTTACTGACTTGCTTTGCAAGTCAGTAACTGCTCTCCTTATGCATTGCTAGGCAGGCCCCAACTAGAAAATTCCTGAAGAAATTTAACCGGGGCCTGCCAAAGTGTGCCCGTCGGTTTGGACCCAGCGTTCTGATGCTAAACATTAGCATCCATGCTAAGCTTTGCTAAAAATGACAAAGTATCATGTGGAGAATCACAAGAATGTTCACTAACATGAACTTGCACCATTCAGTATGTTAAATTAAGTGTATAAGCTAAAATTAGCAAAAATGCTAATGTTAGAATGAATACTGTCAGTAGCATGTGGACAATCACGAGCATGTTCTCTGTAATTTACTTACTCCATTCACCATACCAAATATCGCTAATAAGTCAGAAATAGCTAATACCTCATTTAAGGTAAAAGGCTAATGCTAATGCTGTGCCTTGCTGCGCAAGGCAGAGCCCTAACCTGACTAAAAAAGATCAAGCAAGCTGATATCATTGCAGCGCCTGCGGCGCTGCATTAGCCACAAACGAATCTTAAGGCTTTTATTTTGAAATTTTCATTGAGATTAATTTTAAATGGCCAATTTCATTCCATGTTTAACACTGATTGGTTTAAATCAGTTATATAGTGGTCAAAAGAGCAATTACTTGATGAAAAAATTGTGAAGGCTTTTATTTTGAAATTTACATTAAGCTTAATTTTAATGGTAACAGTAATCCCATGTGTAACTATGGAGTTTTGAAATCAGTTCTAAAATTCCCAAAAAACAAGCTTAATTTTAAATGTCCAAAATAATCCAAAGTTTAACAGTGGTTTTGTTAAAAAAGTCACCTAATGCCCAAGAGAGCAATTACGTGATATAAAAGAATCTCAGGGCTTTTATTTTGAAATTTTCATTAAGCTTAATTTGAAATTGCCACACTAATCCTGTGTGTAACAATGGTTGCTTAAAATCAGTTATAAAAAGCCCAAACACAATGTAATTCTAAAGGCCAGCTCATTCCTCCTCAGTAGTAACTGACAGTTCCGCCATGTTGTAGTTCTGACAATCAGCTCTGACCTCTTTTGTAGGCACTGAGTGTTCCGCCATGTTGTAGTTCTAACCTTCAGGAATTGTAGTTCTAAAGAGGTCAACAGTCATGTGTGTGAGGCAGAGAGAGATTTCTATCTTTGTGAGACAGCTCAGTCAGTTATAATGGAAAAAGCAGCCCGAACAACTCCTTGCCGTTCGGGAACCGTGATACGTATCGGAAAACCGTTTGAAGCATATGAGAGAGCTATTTTTTGTCTCCGATAGTCCTGCAAATCAAATCTGTAGCTCATTCATAGTAATTACAGCGATGATATAAAAATGGTTTGCGCTGAGGTCTGAAATTTTCCATAAAATTATGAAAATACATGGTGGAGAGCGTCAGTTAGGCTGGAACTTGATTTTGCTCTAAAGCACCTTGACACAAAACCGTAAGCCCTCGAAAAATTTTGAAAACATTTTACCGGAGCAAACATTCGTATCAATGTCATGACCGAGTTTCATACCGATAGCACGATATTTGTGGGTGTGGCGGCGATTTCAAAATTTATTTGGGGTCAGAATCGCACTGCTTCCCACACTCTAACGAAACGTCAGTTACACTCTAGGTTTTGGCAGTTGAGCTTTTCGGTTCGGCAGTTGGAAATTTGGCTCGTTTTTTGCTTTTTACGTCGCCGTCATAACGCCGATTCCCCATAAAAGTAATAGCTCCAATGCCGGGAACGAGCCGCACGTTTTGATACCACTTTTGTGGGTGGGCTCGCAGCGGTGCGAGCCGCATTCCGGTCTACGGAAGAAAAATAAAGAAGAACTAGAAAATTCCTGAAGAAATTTAACCGGGGCCTGCCAAAGTGTGCCCCTCGATTTTGACCCAGCGTTCTGATGCTAAACATTAGCATCCATGCTAAAGAAAGCTGCAATGTCATTAATACAATGTGGAGAGTCACAAGCATGACTTACTGCATTGAGTATACTAAATATGGGTAATAAGTAAGGGAATAGCTAATACCTCATGCAAGGTAAAAGGCTAATGCTAATGATCTGCCTTGCTGCACAAGGCAGAGCCCTAACCTGAGTGGAAAAGATCATACAGGATCATCTTATTGCACTACCTATGGCAGTGCACTGGTGGGAAACAGAGAAATGCTAATGTTTGTGCTAATGCTAATGCACTGTCTTGCTGCGCAAGACAGTGCCCTAACTTGAGAGGAAGAGATAATGCAAGCTTGTATCATTGCAGCGCCTGCGGCGCTGCATAGCCACAGCCGAATCTTAAGGCTTTTATTTTAAAATGTTCAGAATGTTTAATTTTAAATGGTCAATGTAATCCCATGTATAACAGTGATTTGGTTAAATCAGACATATAATGGTCAAAAGAGCACTTATTTAATATAAAAATTCTCAAGGCTTTTATTCTGAAATTTTTTAAAAGTATATTTAAAATTTCCACACTAATTCTATGTGTAACAATGGTTGGTTAAAAATAGTTATAAAAGGCCCAAACACAAGCAGCTCTAAAGTCCAGCTTTTTTCTCTGAGTTTTGCCATACTTAGAACTACAGTGATGCGTTTTTGTAGTCCTAATCAGCTGGCCCCTTTGTGTTCCATTGCCATGGTAATGGATGTTCTGCCAGCTGTGAGTCAGACAGGGGGAGACTTAATTCTATCAGTTTGAGGCAGCCATTTTCCCTAAAATAGGCATGAGCCAGAAAGGAATCTTAAGGCTTTTATTTTGAAATTTTCACTGAGATTAATTTTAAATGGCCAATCTCATCCCATGTTTAACACTGATTGGGTTAAATCAGTGATATAGTGGTCAAAAGAGCAATTACTTGATGGAAAAATTGTCAAGGCTTTTATTTTGAAATTTACATTAATCTTAATTTTAATGGTAACATTAATCCCATGTGTAACTATGGAGTTTTGAAATTAGTTCTAAAATTCCCAAAAACCAAGTACTTGTCATGGCCAGCTCATTCCTCCTCAGTAGTAACTGACAGTTCCACCATGTTGTAGTTCTGACAATCAGCTCTGACCTCTTCTGTAGGCACTGAGTGTTCTGCCATGTTGTAGTTCTGACCTTCGGGAATTGTAGTTCTAAAGAGGAGGTCAACTGTCATGTCAGTGTGACACACAAGGAGAGACTTAATTCTAAATGCTTGAAGAAGTTAGTATTTCTGACAGGCATGAGAGAAATATTCAAGGTTTTATTTTGACATTTTCATTAAACTTAATTTAAAATTTCCACACAAATACTGTGTGTAACAATGGTTGGTTAAAATCAGTTATAAAAAGCCCAAACACAATGTAATTCTAAAGGCCAGCTCATTCCTCCTCAGTAGTAACTGACAGTTCCACCATGTTGTAGTTCTGACAATCAGCTCTGACCTCTTTTGTAGGCACTGAGTGTTCCGCCATGTTGTAGTTCTAACCTTCAGGAATTGTAGTTCTAAAGAGGTCAACAGTCATGTGTGTGAGGCAGAGACAGATTTCTATCTTTGTGAGACAGCTCAGTCAGTTATAATGGAAAAAGCAGCCCGAACAACTCCTTGCCGTTCGGGAACCATGATACGTATCGGAAAACCGTTTGAAGCATATGAGAGAGCTATTTTTTGTCTCCGATAGTCCTGCAAATCAAATCTGTAGCTCATTCACAGTAATTGCAGCGATGATATAAAAATGGTGTGCACTGAGGTCTGAAATTTTCCATAAAAGTATTAAAATATATGGTGGAGAGCGTCAGTTAGGCTGGAACTTGATTTTGCTAAAGTACCTTGACAGAAAACCGTAAGCCCTAGAAAAAATTTGAAAACATTTTACCGGAGCAAACATTCGTATCTATGTCATGACCGAGTTTGAGACCGATTGCACGATATTTGTGGGAGTGGCGGCGATTTCAAAATTTATTTGGGGTCAGAATCGCACTGCTTCCCACACTCTAACGAAACGTCATTACACTCTAGGTTTTGGCAGTTGAGCTTTTCGGTTCGGCAGTTGGAAATTTTGCTCGTTTTTCGCTTTTTACGTCGCCGTCGTAACGCCGATTCCCCATAAAAGTAATAGCTCCAATGCCGGGAACAAGCCGCACGTTTTGATACCACTTTTGTGGGTGGGCTCGCAGCGGTGCGAGCCGCATTCCGGTCTACGGAAGAATAATAAATAATAAAGACAGAGACATTCTATTGGGTGAAGATTAATAGGTGCCTGCCATGCAATGCATGGAGGCAGTTACTGACTTGCTTCGCAAGTCAGTAACTGCTCTCCTTATGCATTGCTAGGCAGGGCCCAATAAAGAGGCATTCTATTGGGTGAAGAACAATAGGTGCCTGCCATGCAATGCATGGAGGCAGTTACTGACTTGCTTCGCAAGTCAGTAACTGCTCTCCTTATGCATTGCTATGGGCAGGGCCCCAACTAGAAAATTCCTGAAGAAATTTAACCGGGGCCTGCCAAAGTGTGCCCGTCGATTTTGACCCAGCGTTCTGATGCTAAACATTAGCATCCATGCTAAAGAATGCTGCAAAGTCATCAATACAATGTGGAGAGTCACAAGCATGACTGACTGCATTCAGTATACTAAATATGGGTAATAAGTAAGGGAAATAGCTAATGCAAGGTAAAAGGCTAATGCTAATGCTCTGCCTTGCTCCGCAAGGCAGAGCCCTAACCTGAGTGGAAAAGATCATGCAGGATAATCTTATTGCACTGCCTATGGCAGTGCACTGGTGGGGAACAGAGAAATGCTAATGTTTGTGCTAATGCCCTAACTTGAGAGGAAAGATAATGCAAGCTAATATCATTGCAGCGCCTGCGGCGCTGCATTAGCCACGGCCGAATCTTAAGTCTTTTATTTTCAAATGTTCAGAATGTTTAATTTTGATGGTGATGTGTCTTATTCACAACCCGTCAAATAAAGTCT
>NW_026562377.1:447500-482500 GCF_027474105.1 Poeciliopsis prolifica
TTGATTGATTGATTGATTGATTGATTGATTGATTGATTGATTGATTAAAATAATGAGTCATTCTAGTGCAGGGCAGTGCTAATGTTTATGCTAATGCTAATGTTATTCCAAGGCAGTGAAATAACTTGAGAGAAAAAAGTAGCTCAAATGCTTATTTTGATGAAGGGACTAATATTAGTGCACCACCTAAGGCAGTGCACCAATGTGAGAGGAATATTAAGGCTTTTATTTTGAAATTCAGGAATCTTCGTGTGAAAGGGCCACACTAATCCCATGTTAACAATGGTTGGGCTATTTCTCATCTCCAATGGTACTTTAATTCATATCTGTATCAACTTACAGAAATAGTACGGATGAGAGAGAGATGGTGTGCTCTGAGCTCTGAAAGTTTTGACAAAATTTTGAAAATTAATTTCTGGGAGCCTGGGTTTACTCTCTGACACCAGTTCGCGCTGAAGCACCTTGACAGAAAACCACAAGCCCTAGAGAAATTTCGAAAAGATTTTATGGAAGCCAACACTCGGTGCGATGTCATGACCGACTTCCAGACCAATAGGGTGATATTTGTGGTTATTAGGGTGAGTTAGAAACAATTTCAGCCCCAATGGGTCAGAAATCCACTCCATTTCTCACTCTAGTGGAGGAATATTGTGCAAGGCAGGGAACTAACCTGGGAGGAAGAAATAGCTAAATGCTTATTTTTTGGTAAAGGCTAATATTAGTGCACTGCCTAAGATGGTGCACCAACCTGAGAGGAATATTGAGGCTATTATTCTGAAGTTTTCAGTAAGCTTCATTTTAAAGGGCCACAATAATCCCATTTGTAATTGTGGTTGGATTAAACCAGCCATATAATGACCAAAACAGCATTTACCTGTTGTGAAAAATATGAAGGATTTTATCATGTAGGGTATGTGATGCTCTTATTTTGACAGTCCATTGCGGTTGTCAGTTAAGAGTATCAGGTTTCATGAGACATTTGGTACTTATTTCCTTTGTTCTTCTGCCATCTTGTATGTATTAAGTGCTCTGTCAAGATGCTATTCCGATATTTCTAAATGCTCAGGCCTCTGTAGTAAGTCAGAGTTCCTCCATCACTGTAGTTCTTAAATGCCGACTCATGGGATCGGGACGCGCGCGGGGGTTTGAGCTGCATTAATGGCAGTAGGAAGCGGCAGTTATTTTGAGCTGTAGAACAATTTCAGTACTGAAATGCCTTCTTTTCTTGTTTGTTTTACACAGTTTTCCAAATGATTATGCAAGTGATATTTTCTCAGATGCCCAGCCGGACATGAATCTTTATGTCTGGCTGGGCCCAGTGCCACCGTTTCTGCTTGTGATCTGGTTGGAGCCCAATAGTGGGTTAGGGCCCAGTAGCAGGTTGGGGGCCCAGTAGCAGGTTGGGGCCCAGTAGCAGGTTGGGGCCCAGTAGCAGGTTGGGGCCCAGTAGCAGGTTGGGGGCCCAGTAGCAGGTTGGGGCCAAGTAGCAGATTGGGGGCCCAGTAGCAGGTTGGGGGCCAGTAGCAGGTTGGGGCCCAGTAGCAGGTTGGGGCCCAGTAGCAGATTGGGGGCCCAGTTGCAGGTTGGGGCCAAGTAGCAGGTTGGGGCCCAGTAGCAGGTTGGGGCCAAGTAGCAGGTTGGGGCCCAGTTGCAGGTTGGGGGCCCAGTAGCAGGTTGGGGCCCAGTAGCAGGTTGGGGGTTCAGTAGCAGGTTGGGGGCCCAGTAGCAGGTTGGGGCCAAGTAGCAGGTTGGGGCCCAGTAGCAGGTTGGGGCCCAGTAGCAGGTTGGGGGCCAGTAGCAGGTTGGGGCCCAGTAGCAGATTGGGGGCCCAGTTGCAGGTTGGGGGCCCAGTAGCAGGTTGGGGCCCAGTAGCAGGTTGGGGCCCAGTAGCAGGTTGGGGCCCAGTAGCAGGTTGGGGGCCCAGTAGCAGGTTGGGGCCCAGTAGCAGATTGGGGGCCCAGTTGCAGGTTGGGGGCCCCTGTGGATCCTCCACCTTGAGTCTCCAGCAGCTCTATTAACTGTTTGCTGCTTTAAGGTCATTTCAGCAGCTGATCTCGATTCCAGGAATCAAACAGAAACTTTTCTCTTTAGTCTTTATCCGTAAACCATCTTTGTTCTCAATCAGCCACAAATCTCTTCACAGTACCAGAATCCTGCGGCCTGCTGAATAATGTGGAACATCCTTCTGAAGTAGATTTACTTTGATTGAGCTAAAGTGATCAAGCACAAAACCATCTATACATTTAATAGCACAACATGAAAATGTATCTTTATGACACTTAAATCCAATTTGCATAATAATTTGGTAATAACAACAACAATAATAATAACTAGAAAATTTCTGAATAAGTTTAAAAGGGGCCTCCCAAAGTGTGTCCATTGGTTGGAACCCAGCCGATTGATGATATAAATCTGATCAATGCTAAAATAGGCTTCAAAGTACTCAAAGCATGTGGAGCATCACTAGCATGTTGTCTTATATTTACTTCTTTCAGTCTGAATACTAACCATGGCTAATAAATAACAAAATGGATAAAAGCTCTTTTTAGGGAAAAGGCTAATGCTAATGCACTGCCTTGTTCTAGGCCAGTGGTTCCCAAAGTGTGGGGCGTGCCCCATGGGGGGGTGCAATGCCGTTGCAGGGACAGGTACAGGAAGCGGCATGGATGTAAAAATAAAAACAGTTACAAAAAAGTGTTTCACTGTAAAGATGGTTTGTAGTTTGTTTTTTTATTATTGTAACCAGAAGTGTGAAATAAACTTAAGTGGAGTTTGAAAATAAAATGTGTGTAAAGGTTTATGGTTGAATGAATTGTGTGCCAATTGATGTTGTTTTCTTATGTGAGGGCTTATTGTAATCCATAGGGGGGCCCAGAAGAAAATCTTTGGGAATCATTGCTCTAGGCGGTGCACTAGTGGGAGGCAGTGAAATGATGATGCTAGTGCTAATGTTAGTGCACTGCCTTGTGCAGCACGGCAGTGCACTAACCTGAGAGAAACAGATAGTAAAGGCTGTTTTGGCCTTCAGTCAAGGTCAGATCCAGGGAGTTCTGACCCAGGAACAGAAAGGTTCTGGTGCAGATGGATGTTAATGTGCAACAGGTGCAGCAATGGGTCTGCTGGTTCTGTTGTTGATTCTGTTGGTGACGGGTTTGTCGGTTGTGCTGCCGGTTGCTCTGTGTGCAGCTCTGCCAAGAGAATAAAGTGCATGGAGGAGGACGTTGACAGTCCGGGCGAGGAGTCCTATTACCCGGGTCCGGGTCGGTCTCCGGGCAACGGCGGCCAGGCCGGCAGCTGGCATGACGTGGAGCCAGGTATGTTGTTGCCACGGCAACCCCAGTTGCTTCAATAACAAGCCATCTAACCCACTAACATCATCATCATCATCATCATCAGCCGCAACCTGAAGCTGCTGCAGGGCCAGCGGTGCTGCTGGGGGCGGGGCTTGTAGCTGTGTGTGTGTGTGTGTGTGTGTGTGTACGTGTGTGTGTACGTGTGTGTGTGTGTGTGTGTGTGTGTGTGAGTGTGTGTGTGTGTGTGTGAGTGTGTGTGTGTGTGTGTGTGTGTGTGTGTGAGTGTGTGAGTGTGTGTGTAGCTGTGTGTGTGTGTGTGTGTGTGTGTGTGTGAGTGTGTGTGTGAGTGTGTGTGTGTGTGTGTGAGTGTGTGTGTGTGTGAGTGTGTGTGTGCGTGCGTGCAGTCATTACCCCGGCTCGGAGAGGTGCAGCCATCTTGATCTTTCTGCAGGTCAGAGGTCAGACGGGAAACATGTTAGTCTCCTGTTTGACCCTCTACTGTCACTCTTTGAGATTTTAATAAACTACCAAATTATATTTAAAAACATTTGTTTTTATAGATTTAATTCTAATATTTTATTGCATAAAATAAAAAGGATTTTCAACATATTTTTATGTTATAATTTATTTAAATGGCCGCTTTTACATATAATTAACAGTGAAATAATAATTTTGAAATAAAAACTTTCCAAACATCACAGAAGAAAGAAGAATAAAAGCACGTTGATAATGTCAGCCATGTTGAAGGTGTCCAGGTTCCTCCATCTTCTGTTTTCATGCTGCTTTCTCTTCTTCTTCTTCCCGTTTGTTTGCGTCTCGCGGTGGAAGCTGGATATAAGCTACGCGGCTCTCTAACTAGCTCGTTCATCTCTCGACAAGGTAAAGACGACAACACGGCGTTTCCTCCGTCTCCGTGTGTGTGACCCCGTCTCCTCCCCTCTGATGATGGACAGATAGATGTGGATGGTTTGTCTCTGTGTCGTCTGCTGGACCCCCACCCACCTGTGCTCACCTGTCAGCATGCCGATGACATCATGGTGGCTGTTTATTGGTCGGTGTGTTTGGAGGAGTGTGTGTGTTGAGGTGTGAATGTTTCCTTTAACACCTGTCACCTTTACCTGGCTCTCCTGTGGAAAACACCCAGATCCGGTGGAGCTGGGCCGGTTCAGCCCGGTTCTGAGGTCTAACAGTGTCTGTGTGCTGCACCGCGCTGCAGCGATCCACTGATCGATAAAAAAACAAAAACAAAATATGACTCGATTTATAAATCAATCAAATGTTTAATTTTCTGTTTTTAGTTTCTGTTCAGAAATGATGAGAAACACAAACTGGATGGATGAAAGGATGAATAGATGGATGGATGAATAGATGGATGGATGAATGGATGAATAGATGGATGGATGAATGGATGAATGGATGGATGATCAGGGTAACCAGACCTTCTGGACTCTTCCTCACTCCTACTTCCTGTTGTCACTACAAGCCCCGCCCCCTCCAGCTGTCTCATGCCTCCTGCATTGTGTGGCAGTTTAATGACGTCATCAGTGATGTCATCACAGTTGACCACGCCCCCATGCACCTCATCTTCCTCATGGTTCTTGCCAGGATTGCCGGCCTCCATCTGCTCTCTGAAGCGCTCAGAGAGGTGCAGCTCCTCTTCCTCCTCTTCCTCCTGCCCCAGAACGGCCGCCCCCCTCTATCACCGGCCCGTCATTACCGGGCCTCCAGGTGAGGCCAGAACCTGTCCACAACCCTTTACTCCCCCTCCTCACCTGTTGGGTTGTGGTTTGGACTTAGCCCCTCCCACTGTGCCCTGTTAGCCCCTCCCACTGTGCCCGGTTAGCCCCTCCCACTGTGCCCTGTTAGCCCCTCCCACTGTGCCCTGTTAGCCCCTCCCACTGTGCCCGGTTAGCCCCTCCCACTGTGCCCGGTTAGCCCCTCCCACTGTGCCCGGTTAGCCCCTCCCACTGTGCCCGGTTAGCCCCTCCCACTGTGCCCGGTTAGCCCCTCCCACTGTGCCCGGTTAGCCCCTCCCACTGTGCCCTGTTAGCCCTCCCACTGTGCCCGGTTAGCCCCTCCCACTGTGCCCGGTTAGCCCCTCCCACTGTGCCCTGTTAGCCCCTCCCACTGTGCCCGGTTAGCCCCTCCCACTGTGCCCGGTTAGCCCCTCCCACTGTGCCCGGTTAGCCCCTCCCACTGTGCCCGGTTAGCCCCTCCCACTGTGCCCTGTTAGCCCCTCCCACTGTGCCCGGTTAGCCCCTCCCACTGTGCCCGGTTAGCCCCTCCCACTGTGCCCGGTTAGCCCCTCCCACTGTGCCCTGTTAGCCCCTCCCACTGTGCCGGTTAGCCCCTCCCACTGTGCCCGGTTAGCCCCTCCCACTGTGCCCGGTTAGCCCCTCCCACTGTGCCCGGTTAGCCCCTCCCACTGTGCCCGGTTAGCCCCTCCCACTGTGCCCGGTTAGCCCCTCCCACTGTTAAGCTCCAGCCTCCTCCTGTTTTGACTTGATTGGTTGTTGATGAAAGGAGCTCATAGTCTGATTAAAGTTCCTGTGGAAGCAGGAAACATCCAACCATCCAACCTCATCTTCCTACTCAAGTTTCTCAGCAGAACGTCAAATCTTCTTCTTCTTCTTCCTGTTTATCAGTTCCTCCTTTCTCCAGGGTAACAAGGTTCAGGTGGAGGTTCAGGTGGAGCTACCTGGAGCTTTGCGCTGATTGAGGCTGAGCTGATTGTAACCATGGTGACCCAGTTCCTGGTTCTGCTGCAGGTTTCTGGATCAGAAACAGGAGCCGGGATCTCTGACACCGACCAGAACCTCCTGAAGCTCAGCTGCTGGGTTCTTCTGGATTCTTTCATGTTGGTTAGATTTCACAAGCAAAACAGAAAGAAATTCAACTCTGAGGAAGAATTCAGATGAAAGAAAACAGTCTGGTTCCGACCCGGCTCAGACCCGGTTCATCAGGTTTCTGAGAGGAGTCATCTGATTGGTCAGATGGACGTCATGTGTTTCAGAGATGAATCATCTCTGAAACACACTGTGGTCTGTCCACTCTGTGTGTGTGTGTGTGTGTGTGTGTGTGTGTGTGTGTGTGTGTGTGTGTGTGCGCGCTCTCCCATCCATTCAGTGATTACTGTAAACACACACACTGTGGATTGTCAGAGTGATAAATCACAGACGACTTTAAGTGAATTAGTGCAGCAGCTCTACCTCTCCGTCCGTCCATCGCTCCCTCTCTCTCCCATCACTCTAAGCTCCTCCCCTTCTCCTGCTCTGAGTTTCATAGCTCAGCAGCTCTAACGAGCCACAGCCACTAACGAGCATTCAGGCCTTGTTAGACCAATCGGGGTCTTAATTAGAGCAGAGGAGGAGCAGGTGGAGGTGTAAAGCAGATAAATGGAGGAACGTTTTGACTGACAGTTGCTATGGGCGGGGCTTAATGCTGCACTCCCATTGGTCCATCTGCTCCGCCGTGTCTGTCTGTTGGATTTGCATGTTGACCCGTCTTCCTCTCCACTCCCACTAACCTGTCACCCCTGTGCCCACAGCCAGCCCCCACGCCCCCCCTCCGGCCTCCACTTCTCCTCCTCCCCCATCCTGCAGCAGCCCGCCTCCTACTTCTCCCACCCGGCCATCCGCTACCACCCACAGGAGACGCTCAAGGAGTTCGTCCAGCTGGTGTGTCCTGACTCCGCCCAGCAGGCCGGACAGGTGGGCCTCCTCAACGTAAGCGCGCACACACACACACACACACACACACACACACACACACACACACACACACACACACACACACACTGTGTGTGGAGGCGAGTCAGTGTGTTGGCAGAAAATGATACAGTGTGTGGTTTCAGGCTGATAGCTGATATATCTGCGTCTAGACATCCATTCAATACACACACACACACACGCACGCACACACACACACACGCACACACACACACACCCGCACACACACACACACACACACACACACACACACACACACACACACACACACACACACACACACGTCTCTGCTCACTTGACCTCGGTTCAGGCCTGTAGGAAACAAGCAGAGCTGAAGTCAGACTGGACCAGAACCTCCTGTTCCCAAAGTTCCCAGTTTTCTGGACAGTCTCTTAGGGAACAGACTGGCGCCGGTCCCGATGTTTGCTCAGCTGGATCTGGTCAGGTTCTGCAAATATTCAATAGAATTATGATAATAAATCAAATCAAAGAATGTTTGTGGTAAATCACTTAGCAAGAAAAATCAGTGATGCTGAAACTGTCACCGCTCTCATGGTTCTGGTTCCGGTCCGTTCTCTGACTCCTGTCCCTCCTCTTCCTCAGGCCAGCAGCAGCTCCCAGACGAAGGTCCACAACCCGTTCCTGCCGACGCCCATGCTGCCCCCCCCACCTCCCCCTCCGATGGCCCGGCCCGTCCCGCTGCCCGTCGACACCAAGCCCCCCCCCACCTCATCCACAGAGGGAGGCAGCAACGCCCCCTCTTCCCCCAGTGAGTAACACGAGCCCACCGGGCCGCAACTAGAACACAAGTCCGACCATAAAGATCCTGGTTCTGATTGTCAGCTGGTTCTGGTCCATTAGCTGTTAGACCTGAGACGCTGATGATGGTGTCTTTAATATTAACTCTTACCTGAGGTGAAGGGGAACATCTAGTTCTAGATGTCATTAAGTTTTATTACTCTGTCAAAAGCTAATGAAGACTTGCTGAATCTTCATTAGCATGCTATTAGAAAGCTAATATCTAAAGAAGATGCAGTAAGTCTTCATTAGCTTTCTAATAGCATGCTAATGAAGACCTGCTACATCTTCATTAGCATGCTATTAGAAAGCTAATATCTAGAGAAGATGCAGCAAGTCTTCATTAGCTTTCTAATAGCATGCTAATGAAGACCTGCTACATCTTCATTAGCATGCTATTAGAAAGCTAATATCTAATGAAGATGCAGCAAGTCTTCATTAGCTGTCTTTGTCCCCCACCAAGTGTCATTCGGCTAAAACGAGTCGTCGTATGGCTAAAGTTAGCAAAGGACATAAGAACCATGTCATCAGCCAAGTTTCTCAAGGAAACACACAGGGGGTAAATTTGACTCATATGGAAGCTTAGAATTTGCTAGATTTGAGGGCAAAGCTCTATCTGCCCTTAAAATACATTTAAGATTAAATCTAACCTTCCAGTGAGAGGTTGACACATTTAACTAACATTAAGTTATAGCAAGCTAGTGTTAACTTAGACTGCTGAAAGCTAAATTTTCCTAGAAATAGAAATATAGTCAGTGTTTAATTCTCAAAGAAAATCTCAAATTAATCAGAAGCATACATCATTTTTCTGTTGGGTGACTTACTTCTACTTCCTGTTGTAATATTTGGCTTGATTAAAGCAGAACTCACAAAGAAACACACAAGGGGGATCTTGTTCCAGGTAAAGGTTAAAAGTGTTACCAGAATCAGTTTGATAAAAAACAAATGTTCACCCACTCAGTATGAAATTAAAGGTTTGCACCAGAAATAATTTATTCAGAAACCCAAAATTTGAATAGTTAATCAACCTAAATCAACATCAAAACCCCCCAAAATATCAAGAGTCTGATTTGCCTTGTCAGGCTGATTCACAAACCACACTTAAAAAATAGAAAATCCCAAAAGTCCTGTTGCTTTTTTATATTTTTGTCCATAAAGGAGTCCCATACATCCAAATCTAACCACGACCTGGAAGCGTCGCTCCGTATTAATCCCCGTCTTCTTCCCCAAGAAAAATCCAAAACGTCAAAAAAGAACCCCAAAAAAGATGAGAAAAAAGAAGAGTGGTACACAGTAAAATTTCCAGAGTAAATTTTACACAATTTGAAAAAAATTTTACTCTAAAAAAGACAACATTTGGTCCCAGTCTAAATAGAGTAAAATTTACTCTCATGGAAGAGTTGAAATTACAGATTAAAATCAACACAATTTAGTGCAAAAATTTTAATCAATGCCAAAAGAATTTACTCCAAGTTGTTTAAAAGAAAAAATACTCTACCGTATTTTAACTCCAAGTAGAATATAATTTACTCCAAAAAGCATTGCATTCTATTCTAAGTAGAGATAAATTTTAATCTAATTAAAAATGAATTTTACATAAAATAGAATAACATTTTATTCCATATAGTATAAAATTTTAGTCCTAATTTCATTTTATTCCATATTGTGCAGTTAAACATTTAATTAAATTCTAAAGTAGTACCAAATGTAAATATTTCACTGACGAAGCAATTGTTTTACAGCTATAACACACAGCTGTTTGTAAGAGTACAATGCATAGACCAGAAATCAGAATTTGGACAGCCATTTTTTATTGTTCACAGAAAACAGCATGGAACAATTTAAACATTTGCGTCTTCATGACTGTATGACACCTCGAAATGAAAAGCTCTGGAACAGTAAAGCTCTTCTACATAAATAACATGAGGTCCGTCTCTTGTACACATTGACCAGATCACGATCAAATGAAGTGCCAAACATAAAGTGAGCTTTAAAAAGCTCATCAAATCACGCTCCTCTGAGTCCTCACTGCAAGCAGGTATGGTTGACAGCTCTCTGCGATGCCTTCAAGGTGCTCCTTGATGCTGGTTCTTGTCTGTGGCAAAAACAGAATAAAACATTATTAGTCTTAGGTTTCAAAGAAGACAGGGTTCTAATAGATAAGGCAAATTACTTTTCAGGATATCTTAAATGTCACTTGAAATGAAATTGAAGACCAATTTCATAAATGTTTCCTTTACTCTAACCTTACCTTGACAAACTTCACAAGATGTTCACTGGCTTGTCTGACTGAGAGTATTCCCTGGTCTCTTGTATCCAGGAGGTGACTGTGGCAGGAGGTACACCAGGATCAAAATGGATGACATGTCACTGTCCCATCCTAGAAGAAAAAGTTAAAGAAACATGTTACCAAAACTTCTTATTTGCAACCATGTTAATACTTCCAGAGAAAGCTTACCAAATCTAACTAACAGCAGGAGGAGGTGCACTTATATTGAACCAATTCAAATAAAATTCTGTTACATAAAACACTTTCTTTATAAGTAATTGCAACTTACCATTTTCCACTTCTGTTGTGCCTTCAGCATTGTAAAGGAGGTTCTGAAGGTCATCAGACTGTGTGAGACTGCGGCTTTGTTTGAGGATTTTATGCTTGTAGACAGTGGGCCACTTCTCAGGGAACTTTGCAGAGATGGCTTCCCCAAACATCAACATAAAATCTTGCTCAACCTGGAGAATAGATGAAGTGAAGGTTTTAAAAATCATTTTGTTAAGTTTTCTTATTTAAACTTTGTTGGTTAAACTGAAGTGAAAATAAACATACCAATCCTCCTATGTCCAGGAATCTTGGGAAGTCCAAAAAGATACTAGATGACTTTGCTGGGTCATGAATCATCTTCTGACGAGAGTTGAAAGTCTGTTTCATGTTCCTCATAACAGTCTCTTCATCAGCTGTGTGCTTCATCAGTGATTGCACTCATCAGTGATTGCACTGATGAAGCACACAGCTGATGAAGAGACTGTTATGAACACAAGCGATCTGTCAGAAGATAGTCTTCTTCTCTCAAACAGTCTCTCTTATCAGTTGTTGGTCCCCCTAAAAAAACATATATATGTGAGACTCCATGTTAGGATTCATAAATAAGGCTTGGGAACTTATTGTGCAGTTTGGTTGCAGGATGAAATGTGTACAATATAAATCCATATACCTGTTTGGGTTTGTGACAGTCTGGGGACATTTTTTTGTCCATTAGAAGCTTCCCTCTGTACAAACTTCAGTCTCCAAGCCAAATACCCACTTCCATCTTCTGCATTGTAATAATGCTCCTAAAAGTAGGTGAATGACAAATGTTTTTAAAGTTGTCAAAACAAAGACAACCGTGACAACTTACACAATTTGCATATAAAGCACAACTTGAATTCTGTTTTTTTTTTTTTTTATTATTTTATCGTTGCTCTACGAGCTGCAACCCTAGGATTCACTAAAATAATACTATGCTAGTAATTTAAAGAGAAGTTACTAGCATAGCCTTCTCGCGCTTTTTTCTGGGCGGAATACTGACTCCACATGCTAGCAGAGCTAGCTCCGACAGTACAGCTCAGTCTCTCAGCTTAAAAATAGCGACAGCCTCGACTTGTGAAAATAAAATAATGGACGAAGCATTGGACAGCACTGATGTTTTTCTGCTTACATTGCTGTAAACTGCTAAATTAAGATAGCTGAAGTACACATGCTAACTAGTTAGCCAACCATGTTAATTCCTCGCTGCATCCCTCCTTCCCCCACAACCATACAGCAGCACCTTACACACCTTTAGTCTTATATATATATATATATATATATATATATATATATATATATATATATATATAATATATATATATAAATCCCACGTAAAATATATCTAAAACCCGTTTGGGGACTTACCTGGCACATAGCTAACCGTCGCCTCCGTTTCCACTGCGGGATGACAAGATGGCGGAAGAAACGAAACTTAAGGAACTTCAGTGGGCGTGGTCTTGTTTTACTCCGATATAATTTCCTCTATTTTTTACTCCGATTCTATTGACCAACTGAAATGATTTCACTCTCTAATGTATAAATTTGACTCTTTTGATGAAATAATGTTAACTCCGAAAAAATTACTCTCCTATTTTTCCTGTGTACCACCCAAAAAACCCCAAAAGAAAATAAAGTCCAGATCTCACCGGGAGCGTCCCTTTTCCCCCCCGGTGGTTTCCTCCATGGACTGTCGTCGTCCTTCTGCACCGGGCGGCGTTCCCTCGGTGCACCCTCCGGTCCAGGCTTCCGGGCCCGATCTGTGGCGCTGGGACGAACCTTAATCCATGTTTTATCTTTTTGTTGCTTTTCTTTGGATTAAACAAAACACTAAGGATAAGGCCAAAACTCCCGCTGCACAGATCGACACATGAGCGTCTTTCTTACAGATTGCGCCGCGCCTTCCGGCGCACACGCCCCTTTTTATCTCTAATTTCCACACACCTGGCCCAAACATGATTTACCCAACATCAGTTTTTTTAACAGTGGAACTTCGACATTTTTTTCTTGTTTTTATTTATAATGAAATCCACAACTGTTCCACTAGACAGCTTGGCATTTTTAACATTTATTATATTTGCTGAGAAAAACAAAACATAGTGGTTATGTTACAATCCCCCCCCCCCCCAGCCGGAGGCATGGGAGATTGAACTCCAAAATAGGGCTTCAAGTTAACCACATTAATTGTGTCTGTTCCTTTGGGCTGGTCCTTCCACTGAAGCTGATAGTTTACTAGGCCTAACTGTTTCCTCTCTATAGCTGGTCCTGACCACTTTGGCGCTAGCTTGAGAAAAAAACTATCTATGGCTTGGAAAGAGGATGAGACCTTACCCAGACCAAATCTCCCGACCGGAACTGTACACCTCTCCTCCGGGCATTATAATATTTGGTTGTCGGGTTTGGCTTATCCCAACTTTCCTTTTGACTTCTTCCTTCATCTCATTATGTCGTTCCAACACTTTGTATTCGGTTTGCTGAGGTGAAGGAGGTTTGGATATCATTCTCTCCAATGGTCCTTTCATGTTGAGCCCCATTGATGGCAAAACGGAACTCCCATATATGTTGGTCCCATATATAACTTAAAGCGCAAGATGAAGACTTCTTCTTATCTTCAGCAGACTGCATTCCATTGCTGCACTGCTGCCTCTCACTGGTCGAGAGGCGTATTGCACTATCTAACATAACATGTTTGAAATGTAAAGTTTATTATTGCGCTGTAGAAATCTTGCTAGTAATACTGCAGGATCAATTTGATGAAGAAACTTTAGAAATTATCAATTTAGTATTAACACATAAAGTTACATCACTTTTTAAAGTTTGTTAATTAATACCTATTGACAACCTATCTCACTCACCTGTGTGTATGTGTGTGTGCTTTCTGTGCAGCATACTCCACCCCCACCACATCTCCAGCCCAGCGGTTCGTCAGCGTTGGGCCTCGAGACCCCAGCTTCAACATCCCTCAGCAGCCGCAGGTAAGCCCCGCCCACGGCCGGTTTTGGGACACCTGCCAGGTCCAGACGGGTCCAACCGGGTCCGAGCAGAACTCCTGCCTGTGGAAGAGCAGCAGGTCTGGAACATCTGGAGTCCAGCTATGGTTAGCTCAGGAAGCTAACACTGTGATTAGCTTCCTGGCTCTGCTGCTGGCGCTGAGCGTCTCGGGTTCTCGGGTTTGGATTTCAGAACCACAGTTTAAATTTAAGTAAGCAAAATTTCAGCAGTAAAAGAGTATAGAAAAACAAGTAAATCTTTGTAGAAGTTTCCCTTTGTGACGTCATCAGGGACCAAAGAGTTCAGGAACTTTAATCCTTTCATGGAAATATGGAGACCGAAGCTTCAAACTCCTGAAAAACTGGACATGAATCAGTTCAAAGGACTCTGAACTGGAAACCTGCAGGCAGAGACATCAGAACCTTCCAGAACCTTCCAGACCTGCTGCAGGTTCTGCAGCAGGCAGAGACATCAAAACCTTCCAGAACCTTCCAGACCTGCTGCAGGTTCTGCAGCAGGCAGAGACATCAAAACCTTCCAGAACCTTCCAGAACCTTCCAGAACCTTCCAGAACCTTCCAGAACCTTCCAGACCTGCTGCAGGTTCTGGAGCTGTCAGCAGAGGGTCTGCAGGCGGACAGGTGTTGGGTTCTGTCTCTACATCTGGATGTGACCCTGCTGAGGGGCGGGACTAACTGAGCGTGACTTGGTGATTGGCCAGCTGATCAGTCATGTGACATTTTTATCTCTCTGGTGTTTTAATCACAGATTCAAATACAAACAGAAAAATAATCTGATATTTCCTGAAGAGCTGCTGGTCACTGAACACAGCATCTACTTGTCATGCTGTCTGAGTGTGTGTGTGTGTGTGTGTGTGTGTGTGTGTGTGTGTGTGTGTGTGTGTGTGTGTGTGTGTGTGTGTGTGTGTGTGTGTGTGTGTGCGCGCGCTGTGGGGAGCGGTCCAGGTCAGGGTGTGTTTGTCAGCTGATTTATGAAGAGTGTAATGGTTGGTCTGGTCGTGCTTTAACTCATCTCTCTCTCTCTCTCTCTCACACACACACACACAAACACACACACACACACACACACACATGCACATACAGAAAACAATAAGCTGGGAGTCCTCTGTTGGCATTTCAGACATGCTCCATCGGTCTGCTGTGTGTGTGTGTGTGTGTGTGTGTGTGTGTGTGTGTGTGTGTGTGTGTGTGTGTGTGTGTGTGTGTGTGTGTGTGTGTGTGTAGTGACCTGCAGTGAACAAGTCTGTCGATTTATTGATTCTGTCTCACACACACACCCTCTGAGAGGCCAACATGGTCCAGGTGTTTGTCACTGAAACAGCTGGTTATTTATTTGTTCCTCCTCTGCCTCTAGGAGGCGCTGCTGAGGCTGAAGCTGCAAGCAGTCTTCTTCCTCTTCCTCTCTGGGAGGAATTCCTTAAATCTAAAATCTGCAGAGAGGAAAAACTTCCTGTTTAAATCCCAAGATTTTGTTTTCTATCAAATGTGGGATGGGCAAAACTTTTTACCAAGTGTCATTTTGTAGAGTCATTCTAACACAGGCCCTATGTATTATCTGATATTATTAGATATCAGATATTATCCGATGTTATGTGATATTGTCAGATATTATCTGATGTTATCAAGTAATATCTCACATTATTGGATATTATTGGATGTTATCTGATATTATCAGTCATTAGATAATATGTGATGTTATCATTTATTATGCGATACTGTTGGGTATTATCACATATTAGATATTGTCTGATATTGTTGGATAATATCTGATACTATCAGATATTAATCTCTATTATGCCATATTGGATATTACCTGTTATTATCAAATATTATGGGACACTATTAAATGTTATCTGATATTATTAGATATTTTCCGATATCACATGTTATCCGATATTATCAGATATTATCAATCCAACAAAGGTTTCAGACAAAAGGCAGAATTCTTTTCTAATGTAAAAATACTTTAATAGTTTATTAAATCTGTCTGCTAACTGTGGCTCAGTGTGGGCGAGCGACAGCCTCTGGAGAGACAGAGCGAACCACTGGAGGGGGCAGAGGGGTCGCAATTCACGGCCCCTCCATCTCCTACCATGGGAAACCAGGGACAAAGAGCCATCAGTAGTGGTTCTGGTTCTGGTTCTGGATTATCTCTGCTCATTGGATTGGTTCTGTGACCACTCCATCTAAGTTCCTGAACAGGACCAGAACTGACCCAGGAGAAGATTATCCTACACTGAGAAGAGACGGCCCAATCCAGGTCCAGACCGGATAGGATCTGGTCTCTGTTCCAGGCTCTCTCTGACCCCATCCAGGTGTTTCCCTCCTCACTTCCAGTCCACACTTGGTCTGTATTTAAACCTGACTCCAGCCCAGTTCAGATCAGGAGCAGAGAAAGTTCTGGACCGGATTAGGGTCCAGAACCCGGTCCAAACAGGTCCAACTTCTGCAAGCAGAAGTTGGACCTGCAGATGGTCTGAGAGACTCGGTGCCGGGGGCCAGGGACCTCCAGGAGGAGACACTATGTCCCCCAGCGCCTGCAGTCTGAGGCGTGCTGTCCGGTCCGGTCCGGTCCGGTCCGGTCTGGACGGTGAGTTTCATCTTCAGTCTTCTCGGTGGGGGGCTACTGTTGCGGGGGGCGAGAGACACCAACACACATCGGGAGAGAGAGAGAGCGGGCCAGAAAAGTCCCAGTGTCAGCAAGTTGTATTGATTAAAAACTAACCTTCCAGTCTTCTCCTCTATCACTGCGCGCACAGCAGAATTACAACGAGTCAGGAGAGAGGGCCGCGTGGCAACACACTGGAGAGGAAACAGAGAGGAGAAACGCAGGGGAAACAGAGAGGAAACAGAGAGGAAACGCAGAGGAAACAGAGAGGAAACGCAGAGGAAACAGACAGAAAACAGAGAGGAAACGGAGAGGAAACAGAGAGGAAACGCAGAGGAAACAGACAGAAAACAGAGAGGAAACGGAGAGGAAACAGAGAGGAAACACAGAGGAAACAGACAGAAAACAGAGAGGAAACGGAGAGGAAACGCAGAGGAAACAGACAGAAAACAGAGAGGAAACGGAGAGGAAACAGAGAGGAAACGCAGAGGAAACAGAGAGGAAACGCAGAGGAAACGGAGAGGAAACGCAGAGGAAACAGAGAGGAGAAACGCAGGGGAAACAGAGAGGAAACAGAGAGGAAACGCAGAGGAAACAGAGAGGAAACGCAGAGGAAACAGAGAGGAAACGCAGAGGAAACAGACAGAAAACAGAGAGGAAACGGAGAGGAAACGCAGAGGAAACAGACAGAAAACAGAGAGGAAACAGAGAGGAAACAGAGAGGAAACGGAGAGGAAACGCAGAGGAAACAGAGAGGAAACGCAGAGGAAACAGAGAGGAAACGCAGAGGAAACGCAGAGGAAACAGAGAGGAGAAACGCAGGGGAAACAGAGAGGAAACAGAGAGGAAACGCAGAGGAAACAGAGAGGAAACGCAGAGGAAACAGACAGAAAACAGAGAGGAAACGGAGAGGAAACGCAGAGGAAACAGAGAGGAAACGCAGAGGAAACAGACAGAAAACAGAGAGGAAACGGAGAGGAAACAGAGAGGAAACGCAGAGGAAACAGAGAGGAAACGGAGAGGAAACGCAGAGGAAACAGAGAGGAAACGCAGAGGAAACAGAGAGGAAACGCAGAGGAAACGCAGAGGAAACAGAGAGGAAACGCAGAGGAAACGGAGAGGAAACGCAGAGGAAACAGAGAGGAAACGCAGAGGAAACAGAGAGGAAACGCAGAGGAAACAGAGAGGAAACGCAGAGGAAACAGACAGAAAACAGAGAGGAAACGGAGAGGAAACAGAGAGGAAACAGAGAGGAAACGGAGAGGAAACAGAGAGGAAACGCAGAGGAAACAGAGAGGAAACACAGAGGAAACACAGAGGAAACGCAGAGGAAACAGAGAGGAAACGCAGAGGAAACAGAGAGGAAACGCAGAGGAAACAGAGAGGAAACGCAGAGGAAACAGAGAGGAAACGCAGAGGAAACAGAGAGGAAACGCAGAGGAAACAGAGAGGAAACGCAGAGGAAACAGAGAGGAAACGGAGAGGAAACAGAGAGGAAACGGAGAGGAAACGGAGAGGAAACAGAGAGGAAACGGAGAGGAAACAGAGAGGAAACGCAGAGGAAACAGAGAGGAAACGCAGAGGAAACAGAGAGGAAACGGAGAGGAAACAGAGAGGAAACGCAGAGGAAACAGAGAGGAAACGGAGAGGAAACAGAGAGGAAATGCAGAGGAGCGATCCGCCTCCGTTTTATTAAACTTCCTGTTCTTTTCAACGCGCTTCCTAAACTCTGCGTCTGTCTCCAGATGTGTGTGTGTGTGTGTGTGTGTGTGTGTGTGTGTGTGTGTGTGTGTGTGTGTGTATGAAGTACATGCCAGGATGAAGAGCAGAAAGTGATCCAGAGAGGAATGCTGAGAAAGAGGAGTGAGGATGATGAGATGGGACGGGTAGTGAAGTGGGGGAGGTCTACAGGGGGGTCCTTGGCGATGGCAGTCACGTCCCAGGCCGTCTGGTCGTCCCTAGCAACCAGACATGATGTAAGACGAGGATGAACTTGAACTTGGCCAGGCAGTGAGGATGATGAGGGGGAGATTGGTGAAACATGAACATTTGGCGATCGATGCCGGCCAGTCAGAGACAACACACACACACACACACACACACACACACACACACACACACACACAGACACACACACACACACACACAGACACACACACACACACACAGAGGAATGGGTCTGGTGGTCTAAACCCTCCCATGGTCCATCCAGGGTTTGGCGCCCCCTATGTTGGATCAGAAGTTCTTCAGATGTTCTTCTTCGGACTTTTAGCTGCTTGTCCCAAGGTCTGCTGAGATGCTAAAAATAAGGCCTTAAAATGTCTTAAATCAATTTAAAAAATTTAAGTTGGCCTTAAAATCATGAGAAAAAACATTTTTTCTCACCGGACTTTTTAATTTCCGTCATTAACAGACATCTTCATTGCATTCTTGAGGCAGTTGTGGATACCGCTAACTAGCCGTAGCCACAAATGTAGACACTAGCTAACACACCCTTGTTAGCTAGTGTCTTTTGCTAGCAAGGGTAGCTAGAGACAAGGTAGCTGTATTTGATCCAAATTTATTGCTATTTGCCTGTCCGACATAAGATGCTAGGAGCATTTTGTTCAAGCCTCGTCTTCACAGGACTTTAGGTTGTTGAGCCACATGCAGTGAGACGCTCAAAGCTGCGAACACACCTGAGAGAGGTCACAGTTTAGCTCCCCTGGTGATGCTGAAGGCTCCCAGGAAACAGTCGCCGCATCTGCTGCCACTGGTCTGAGAGCAGCTTTTGGTGTGACACAAACTCTGAAGGCAGTGGTTCAGTGGATTTTAGCAGTGGTCCAGTTATCCATCCATCATCTTCCTCCCAGCTTGCCCTGGTCTTTCTCTGGGCCTCCTCCTGCTGGATCACCTCACCATGTGTTATCATCATTTGTGAAAATGCTTGTGATGTCTGGAGCTCCTTAACTGCCCTGACCCAGAGAAGGCACTCGTCCCTTTTCTGGACCTTCAGATTTGGAGGCGCTGATCCTCATGTTGGCGGTGAACTGATTCGGTGGGAGCTGCAGATCACTGCCTGATGAAGTCAGTCAGACCACATTATCTGACACCCAACACACCCAAAAGGGATCAACACCTTGGCCAGAAGCACTGGGTAAAGGGCAGAATCAGTAACACAAGGTGACCTTGGTACAGTCCAGCTTTCAAGAGAAACAAGTCCAACCAAAGATGTTACTGTGGAGGGAAATACAGCTCAGGAAAAGGAGCAGAGCCTTGTGAAAATGGAGACCCAACAATGTTGACAAATAGGCAAAGAGATTAAAAGGAACAATAATTAATGTCTTCAACTAAAGTAAGAATGTGACCAGATCTATAGTTTATTTCACAAGGAATGCAATGTCTTCATATATGTGTGTAATTTTCTCTTGTAGATTTGTGTTGTAATACAGGCCTTACATTTTATTGCTAATGGTCTTAGGAAGTCTGAAATGTGAGATGGTGAGGCCTGGAGGAACCCTGATGTTGACCCCTGTGTCTGTCTCCACAGTGGTACCTGGGATAAGGACTCCGGAGGCGCAGACGCCCTCTACGGCCAGCCGCTGCAGCCTGTCCTCCAACACCAGCTGTCCCTGGTCAACCCCGTCACTGGTCCTGCAGATCCTGGCTCCACCGTCAATGACTCAGCATCGGCATGGCTAAAGCAGATTAAGAGCTCCCACGCAGCGAATCGTTTGTCCCAGAATTCCTTGCAGACTCTTGGATCGTATATCTGTAGTGCTGGATCTGAGTCCTGAACCTTTTTCCTTGAATCCCTGACCAATGGAGCAATGGGGGAAGCGATCTGTTCTGGGAACGTCGTCAGACTGAGTCCCAGATATTCCTCTGTGGAGGACCTACCTATCCATCACTTTGTGCCGTGTGAACTTGCAGTGGTTTGAAGCCCTCCAAGCTGCCACCACCCCTTCCTCCTTAGTGGATCCCTGCAGCCGGGGGCTGGTGGGTTAGGCAGGAGCAGCCTGGCTCAGAACACCAGCTGAAACAAACTTGGGACGGACGCTGCCTCCTTCCCTAGCTCTCTTCAGGACTTAGACAGTAGAATGAAGGGAGGAGCTGAGCCGGGGGCAGAGCAGCATGGACAAACCGTGGGGGCTCTGGGTGGGACGTCCTGAAGGTGGTCTGGATTCGCTGCTACGCTTCACCAGCCACTCGTTTCTCTGGAGGCTTCATGGCTCATCGGTTTCTCTCTTTTAGCCTCCATTCTCTCCTTCCATCCATCCACCTGTCCAGGTGAAGAGGCAGCGTACGCAGGGCGGGCCGAACCCCCGGGGGTCCGAAGCCACACCGCCAGTCAGGGGAGAGCCCCGCCTCTCAAACTTAACAGTGAAATCATGAGGAAAAGTGCAATTTTATTGACTAGTTGGTTTATTAAATATATCTAAATGTATATTTTTTTTGTAGTCCGCTCAGACCTGGGACTCTAAAACGCTGGGCGACAAACCGACACGCAGCCTTGGGGAACACCAAGCCAGTGAGAAACCACCAAACCGCGTCGTTCTTTGATAATCTGGTAGTTTGGTATGAGAACGTTTGAATCGGAGGTCAGTTTCTGAGCAAAGGACTGATGTTCATTCAGCTCAAATAGAAACGAATAATTCTTTTATTTAAAATGTATTCTGCGTCAGGGAAACAAAATGTCTCCGGAGGCCAAATCACAATTTAAGCTTGAAACAAATCAGTTTGGCAAGATAATCTGCCTGGCAACGGGCTCCCATGTGATTGGCTGGGTTTTCCAGAGGCTCCTTCCAATCACAAGCACTTCTTCCTCCAGCTGGGCAATAGGCTGCGAGTGCGTCATCAGGGGGCGTGGTTTATTTATGAAGACTTTAACTCTTCTTTAGTTTGGTTTTTCTTTCTTATTCTATAAATGTCTATAGACACACGCGCACGCACGCACACCCCCGACATTAACATGAGTTTAAGTGAAAAAGTTATAAAAAATAAGTAATTTTTTTTTGCATGTGTTTGTGGCCGTTTTCTCCATAGATGACGTAGTTAGTGATAAACGGACGATATCCTGTAAAACTTCCCAACAGGAAGAACCGACTTCCTGTCGGTTCTTCACTTCCTTACAGTTCTCGGTTCTTTTCCTCTCATGTTTTCCTGGCAGCAACAGAACCGGTCCGTTCTTCAAATCCGAAACGTTCCTTTGTCTGTCCTGTATCTAAATTAGCCGATGCTGATCTCTGCGCCACAAACACTAGCAGCATGTCCAACCTGTGGTCAAACCAGCATCAAGGTGGCATGGCCTGCAGATGGCGCTGTAGGCTGATTCACTTTGGTTTTATGAAGAGGAAGTTGTGAAGAACTCGTTTTGGAGGCGGTTAGTGGAAAGTTCAGAAGGTCTCCTCCTTGTTTGAGGCTGAATCTTCTGATGGCTGCATATGGAAACATTCGCTGGACGTTTTCCATCAAGCAGCTCCAGATCCAAACCACAAGCTGCTCTACAGCCATTCATTCATACAGCCATTTATTCATACCCCTGGCAGGCTTGCCTCTAATTTGTTTCTGACCCTACCCCAACCCTACCAAAGCTCTTTCTATAAAATAAACATATCTCTAAGAGACATAAAAAAATCTGCTTTATTTTTATTAGAATAATAACCTACATCAATTATCAATTAAAACATTTTTACCCCCTGATGAATGAGTGAAGCTTACTAGCTTCATGCCTGTCTTGTTGTATATATAGCCAAATGTTGGTTGATACTTATTCCTCTCATATTAAGCTTGATTTTAGATGGGCTCTGATACCACCCAGTGGTTGGAGGCTGAATTACATGTGGTTCATGGAAGCGCAATTGTGCAATAGGCCGATAAACTGTTAATAATCTGAATCCTCAGCTAGGTTGTGCAATAAAAATATATTTTTAGACTAACTAAACTAATGTTTTCTGTACATGATATATTAAAACAGGCCACACGATTAAAATTCTAAAATGTATTTCTAATTTGTGTTTGAAGTTTTTTAGTGACACTCGGCAACTAATGAATGAAAATGAACCGATATATAAAATTTAGATGTATTTGTAACGAAAAAAAGGTAAATAGAACCTTTATTACATATGAATATTAATAAATAATTTTCACAAATATATAACCTTATATATCTGTTTTATCTGGATTTAGGGAACAAAAACTTTTAGGACATTATCGTAAAGACATTTTTCAGTAGTTAGCGCTATTTGGAACACTGCAGGATGAAAACACATGGTTGCTGAAAAACAGTTTGTAAAACTGATTTCATGGGACTGCTGTGAAGGAATTTTACAGTATTTAAAACACTATGATCATGAAAAACCAGTGGTTGTTCAAAAAGAAAAATTTGACTCAATTTCAACATTTTTGAGCAAAAACATCCTCTGAAATTATCACTGTAGCAAGACTGAACAATTTGTTTCATTCCTTAACTGCCTGGTGTTGCTAATTAGCATCACAGCTAAATTTACACTAATGGTGACTGAAATGTTCATATTTCATAAACTTATGATGTCTAAGTTTTTGTGCACCCGGACATTCAGGCACTAAGGGGTTGTTAGCTTGTGGGCGGAGCAGCTTGTTGGTTCAGATGAGAATAAATGGAATGACGAACCGCATTCTGATTGGTCGCTGGATGTTCTGGCTTTGGAGCAGAGACAGAACCAGAACATCCAACTCCACCTGCAGGTCAGCTTTAGAACTCCCGAGTCTCCCTGTTGTTACCACAGGGCTCCAGTAGGGGGCAGAGCAGCAGAAACAGCTTCCGGCGCTGCTGTTTGCTGCTCATTTGACTGAATCCGGACCTTCAGATTCCAGCTTCCAGATCTTCTCCGTCTGTTGCTGTAAAAAGGTTTCACGTCTTCCCGTTTGTCTCCCTGATTGTTCCCAGATCCGAGTATCGGATGTAAATTATGCAATATCTGCTTGCACTCTGAGTCGTCTTTTTCTGGTTAGTTTTCCTTTCTTCAGCCAGAAGCCGGGCCCTCCGGGGCCGCTGTGTGTCTCATGAACCCGACCTTAAACAAATCCAAGCTGTTGTCCGTCAGAGTGCGGACGGTTCTGTGAAACGGATCTGTCCGGTTCTGTCGGGTCCGAGGTTCTGTTCCTGCCTTCCCTTTGGCTGTGAGTTGGGCATTAACTACCTGCACTAAATATGAGATGATGAATAAAGAAAAGCAGCGTCCGGGTCGAATCAATTGAAGGGAATGAAATTAGAAAATTGCACGGACATTTTTTAAAGTGTCATTAAATCTGATCAGTTGGTTTGAATCCGACTGGCTGAGCGTTAGACGTTTTCACGGAAACTACAACGAGAGAGCAGTGACGTGGGCAGCGAGTTTGTTAGCTGTTTGTTCATTGAGTTGGTTCTGTAGTGAAGGCAGAGGGAGCGCCTCCTACTGGCTGGAGGCCTGACTGAGTGCTGTATAGTTTATTGATTTTAAAGCTGCCCTATTTTCTAATGCAGGACTTTTTTAACAACGACTAAGTGAGGAAACTGTGGTGTTGTGATTTTTCTGACTTTCTACAGAGATTTGTTTTTTTCCTGGAAACTGGATGTAAGTTGAAAACTTTCCAGTTTCCGTCTTTTTTCTTGGGTTTCCTTTTTATGTATTTATGAACATTTCATATGTTGACACTCTTCTGCAGCCCAGGGTGAGCCCTAACCCCATTGTAAATGGATGTTACAGTTTCTGTATGTTCAGTGTTGATGAAGCTGAATTTAGTCCTTTTGAGGGAAAACAACATTTTTCTGCGTTTGAAGGAATTTAGTTGTTAGGCAGGAGACATAGCCGGCCAAACGATGCCCGACAAGAAATGCATCCAGGCATCTTTTTTTCTGTTCACCATTCCATGCAGAACAATAAACAGCTTGATTATGCACCATGATTTTTTTCTTTCCCATCTGTTTCTTTCTCCACCTCCTCCTCCTATACGCCTCCATCGCTGCAAAGCGACGGGACGCTGAGATCGGACCTCCTGCTCCGATTCCTCCCAGGAATCAATTATTCTAATGATCAGTAAATCTTCTCTTTAATGTCTCCATTAACGGATAAATACTTCTCTTTCTGCATCAAATGAAACAAAAACCCGACCAGCAACCCAGAGATGGTGCTTTGGTCTGGACGTGCAGAATAAACTGGGTCAGTTCTGATGAACCGGGCAGCAGGTCCGGGCAGCAGGTCCGATCACAGGCGATCCAGAGCTGGAACCAGAACCGATCCAAACCTCACTCCCCCAGAGGAGCTCTGCTGCCCCGTCAGGAAACGGAGGGGCAGTTTTTACCCCAACATGTCCCAGGAAGAGGAGCCCCCTCTCTAGCTGCTGCTGGGCAAGCGGGGGTCAGAGGTCGGGGTGTTTCTGAACAGATCACTAAGGGAGGACTAGACCGTACCTCCACCTTGCTTCTCCACAGCCAATCATGGCGCAGCAGTCTAATCTGCATGAGAACTATGCACTGACTAACAGCCTTCACGTTCCTCCAGAGGGGGCGCCGTGGAGCGAACCCAGGAACCAGCATACTCCACCATATATGAAGATATGAAATGTAGTGCCTGTGAAGCTGTATTCTCCTGACCCTGTTTATATCTCTGGAACACCAGTAGCCTTCTGACTAGCTGATGTTCAATAATCACCAATAATCACCTGATGTAACCTGCATGCTCCGCCATAGCGCCTAGCAAGTCAGCAAGTAGGAAAACCAACAAGCTTCCTGTTCATCTTCACCCTCCTCTTCATCATGTCTGACGGGCATCCACTGCAGGACGGGCCCTGCCATGATGGGACGCCATCAGGATGAGACTCGCACTGTAAAATCAGACAATCTCCAGATCACTGTTAGCATCAGCAAACACCCAGCTGGTCCCCCTCTCTCTCTCACACACACACACACACACACACACACACACACACACACACACACACACACACACACACACACACATATATATATATATATATATTCACATACACACATTCTTGTTTATCTCCCACATGAGGCCTGAAGGTAACTTACTGCGTTTTGGGGTCCACACACACGCACTCCAGCATGCATTGACCAACAGCCCCACACCCTACCCCCTACCTCCTCCCCAGGCTGTTTTCTGCAGGAGAACCAATCGATGGCTTCTGCATTTTTCTGCAGTGCTCAGCATTATCTAGCCTGACTCCCCCAGACTCCTCCACTGCACCTCCCCTCCACCCCCTGCCCCCGGCAGGACTTTAAACAAGTTGCTGCTCTTCCAGGATCAGAGCGGTTTAAAGAGAAGGCGGCTGCGGTACCTGGGAGCCTCCGCCTTGTCCCCCCAGCCCGGACCAGCTGGGGTCGATTGGCTCGTCTAGCTCACCTCCAGTGGCTCCTGCAGCCTGTCGATGCTGCTCACATCTTTGAAACTCAACAGTTTCTTCGACTTGTGCATCTCTTTCAGGAAGAAAACTTTGTTGATGACCAGACTGTTTTCTTAAAGGGCAATGCCATTGAATCTGCAAGCTGTCTGTTTCTGTCTTCTTCAGAGGACACAGATTCATTTACAGAAACCAAACATCTATCAAACATTCCTTCAAAGTGCTTGAGATTTAAGGAAGGAGCATTAGATGGCCGACAGTCAGACTTCAAGATGTCTTATTGACATACAATTACAAATATTTGTCTAAACTGCCGTGTCATAGCCACATTTGTTTCCATGGGTCGCTCCCCATCCTCTCTGGCTTAGACCGGAGAAAGAGGAGGTAACACACTCCAGGATCGAACTGATAACATATCAGTTACTCAGAGGGAAATGTACAGTTATTCCATTTCTTATCACTGAAAAATGTCATTAAATACATCAGAAGTTTTTATGGTTGTAAAGCAAAGCGTGGTGACAGAGTTATACTTTCAGAATTTACCAAAGTCTGACGTTCACTAATCTCATACTTTAAGATGACATTGGAATTGTCAATGTCAAGTATTTTGCTTGTAAAATATGGATAAATATACCATCTTCATGTGTGGTAAACATACTGAAGACTTTAGCTCATAAAGTCTTCAGTAGAAATGATTTAGTGGCTTTCCACATGTAAAAACTTAGGCAGAAATTTTCTTCGGAAACTTTTTTTAAAACCTTTTTTCTAAATCTGAATAGTTAAATTTGTCTCCCAGAAGGTATTTTTCTGCATGAAATGTTAACATCCACTGTAGGACGGGAAATCATGCTGAGCTTGTGAATTGCGACGTCAGTACATCGATAACATAGTGACTTGTGCATATTAATAAGAAATTAGCAAGGCTATCTAAATTATTGGACACAAGCATTAGCATGAGCCTGCTAAATAAAACCTAATAACTGTGGAAATTAGCCATATGCTACCATTCACATCAAATATGTGATTAAACTTCCTTAATGTCTTAAACTCTTGATACTTAGTGGGGTTCTGAGAAATTAGTTTCAGATTTTAGCATTAGATTTTAGCAATAGACCAGTAATAGTAAATACATGTTCAAAAATTGGATAATTTAGCTGTGGAGATTAGCCCTAACTGGCTAACAATGAATTAAACCATAACAATTAGTTGAGTATGTTACCATTGGTTTAGTCACACAAATGACAACAAATTAGTCTGCTAACAATAAGTAATAATATACTATACATTACCAAAATGCTAACATTTGGGATTTCTACATAGCTGATATTAGTTGGAAGGATTAGAAGTAATTAATAGCATTCATTAGAAATCCTTTAAAAAAACTGTGGACATTAGTCTTAGCACCAGTAATAAATAAAACAAGCTACGTTAATTGTGAAATTAAGCATTAGCATGTTAAAAATAAATAAAATTAAAATAAATAGTGTGGACTTTAGCAGCATGTTAACACAGCGATTAGTATATAGACTTAGTTAGCAGCAGAGATTAGTAACACTAACTAAAACTACATTAATTTACCATAGAGAAAAGTGGTAGCAGATGACTAACAAATAAAATTACAATAAGTAACTGTTCAAATGAAGTCATCAAATAATTAGGCGTGGAAGTATCAGCATGATAACAATAATGTTGCTAAAACTATTGGTAGTGGTTAATACCAATTCCTAAGCATGTGTTAATTAGATGGGGACAATAGTGTTAGCACTAGCACTGAAGAAAACCAAAATCATTAGCTGCACTAAACATACAATTACATTATATCACATAGTTAGTGTGAACATTAGCTACATGCTCACATGTTACTAGCAAATATTACATAAATTGACATAAAAGTAGAAATTAGTAACACAAACACAACATCACAATAATTAGCTGGAGTAATCAGTGTAAGACAGTAAAAATCACAATAATTGGTTGGATGCTAGGAGTACCATGCTAACACTAAAAACCCCCAGCTGGCTTTTAACTTTACCATGCTAATACTGAAGAAAATTCCAGTAACTAGCTGTGGACATTAGTAGCATGCTAATTAGTTGTGATAAGTGGTAGTAGAAAGGATAAGTAAGCTTTCCATGAACCCCTGCGATTTCTGGGAGTTGGGGTCCGCAGCTGCTTGTCAAAAGTTAAAATCCATAAACAGTTGAGACCCCCTCAAAACTCTTTTAACTGACTGCTTTAAATATCAAAAGCTAAATTTACCTTAGTTTGCACTAGTGGTGTCATAGCACTTCTTCAGAACATAACAAACAGTCATTATTTCTGCTTTTGAGGGTTCAGTCAGTGCCAAAGAAAATAAATGGTTCTCCTGGATTGTCTGCTTGCAAACACCAGCTAGTTGTGTGTCAAGAAGCATTGCATCGGGTACTTCAGCTGCCCAAGATGCATTTTCTTTCAAATATTCTAGATATGGTCTGTGAAAAAAATATGCAAAAATGTAAATTTTCCATGAATCTACAAATAGATGGGGTCCACCATAACAAACATTCATAATAATAAGGTTAAATTGCTACTGTTATGTTAATTTTTAGTGTTAGCAGTCTACCAGAAGATAAGACAATTTTGTATTAACATTAGCATTAGCTTTGGAACAAGTACTAGTGACGATATTAGTGGGAGTTAGCAACCATTTCGACTTCCAACTCACTGCTGCTGTTCAGAAGGCTAACTGGAGAACTCAAGCAAGTTTTAAGGTTTATAGGTCAAAAATGGATAGAAGTGGAACAAAACATGGCTGGCCAGCAGAGCATTGGCATTGCCCTTTATGAGACTAGAATAGAATAGAATAGAAACATTAGCATCAATCCAGGGTTTTGTTTTTACAGTCTTGCCAAACTGCCCTCCTGTTGATGTTTTTAACTGTTTGAACCGATCACCAGTGAAATTATCAGCCTTAAGGAATCGTCTTGTTGCCTTTGTCCGTGTGCCCTGGAGGTGGCGCTACGCGTCGCTAACGACAATCTTTAGGAAGGCGAGCTTTATAATCCCCTAAGCGAAGCTGGAGAGGCAGAACTCCACCGTTTCCCATCATTCCCTGCTCACTGCCTGAAGCACCATGGAAACCAGCTCTTTCCTGCATCCTCACCTGAAACGGACTGATACCTTGTGCCTCAACAGCAAGGCGGCGCTTAGAGCCGACCTGGTGTCACCTGATGTCACCTGATGTCCAGTGTTTCATTTGGCCGGTTCTATTCTACCGGGTCGTTCTGTCTGTCCGTTGCTTCTGTTGACCTTTGGTCCATCACCGCCGCCATGTCCGCTCAGACTCAACTTACTGGAAGCAAAATGTGCGTTTCCTATGCAACCACATGGAAATAAAGATGCTAAAGCTAACAACCCAGGCTGCTTCACTCTCATGTTTCCTGACTAAAGTCCAGCGCCTGAAGGCAACTGGACCTCTGAGGTTGGAGACGGCCCAGTTTCCTTTCAACATGGCTGCCAAAGAGAAACCATGATGGCTCAACCCATGAGGCTGTTTTAGTAGAAACAATGATGCAGAGCACGTCTCATGCATCACAGCAAACACCTTTCTCACAATTAGAACGTTCATTTCACAGTTGGAGGTTTGGGCTTTGACTAGGCCATTCTAACATCTGAGTCTGCTTTGATCCAGTCAGACCAACTCGGTTCTGCTGGGTTTCAGATCAACATGTCATTAGATTTACTGCTCTGATTGTATCTGCTGTTCTGTTTCTTTCCTCTTCTTGTTCTTCTGGTTGATCTTCCTCCTCCTCCTCTTCCTCCCACGTCTCCGTTAACCAGCAGCTTCGCAGCATCAGCATCATTCCTGACACCATGTTTGATTCCTGCTGCCTGTGGTTTGGATCGTCTCAGCGATCTATCCCCCAATGTGAGCCGTGTTGTTGTGGTCTGAGCTCGGGTTCTTCCCCCAGGGTGCCGAGGGGCGGGGGGCAGCTCTCCCGCTCCTCGGGTTTCAGAGGGGAAGAGGACCACAGAGGAGTGTGAATAATTCAACCAGCCGCCAATAGCAGGCATCGCCTTTCCTCACACACACACACACACACACACACACACACACACACACACACACACACACACACACACACACACACACACACACACCAAGCTGTGACCTGATCTGCCCTCTCAACACTCGCTGTGTGACGCTGCAGAGGTCACAGAGTGAAGATGAAGGTCTGGGAGAATCGGCAGAATGAGGTAAAGCAGAGCCGGATCAGCCTGCAGTCAGAACCAGAACCAGGATAACAAGTCAGACTGTGGGACCAGAACCAGTCAGCGGTCCATCATCTCTGAGCCGTCGGCGGCTGCTTTGGCCAGACTGAGTGGTTCCTGCTGCAGGTTGAAGGGAGGAGAAGTGGAAAAACTGCTCATGCCTCCTGTTAAACATGGAGAAGGGTGTATGGTGCTGTGGGCCTGATTCTCTTTTTAAAAAAAGCAGGGTGATTAGCAGATGCTACCTGTTTCCATGGACACATTCATTCACTGATGTTTCTCTACATTACAGATTCTACTTTGGGTTTGTGGGCCAAAACTGGAGAGCAGCACGTCATCGGCAAACCAACTGACCCGAATCTAGCACCAGCGCCTCCAAGCTAGCGCTAGCGCCTCCAAGCTAGCGCTAGCGCCTCCAAGCTAGCACCAGCGCCTCCAAGCTAGTGCTAAAGCAATAGCCAATAACAACAGAAAGACAATAGAGGGCCAGCTAGCTTTGCTGCTATACAGGCTAGAACCAGAATCTATTGTTTTTAACAAAGGAGCTCAGACACAATTTAACATCAATAAAGGAAATAATTAAAGGTCTGAACATCCACACACCAATTAGCATTAATCAGTGTGTGAGTGTGTGTGTTTGTGTGTGTGTAACAGATCAATAATGAAACTTTGTGAGAAACAGCCACAGCAGGAAGGAGACGCTGGTCTGAGACCAGCTTCCTGGTTTCTGCTGCTGCGATTGGTCCATCTGGCTAGTCAACTGACAGGAGGAACCAATAGGATGAACTGAACTGAACTGAATTTATGTTGGTGGTTCTGTCAGGATTAAAAAAAACTTGATTTAAATCCTCAGTAAATCCTGCAGCTATGATGAAGGAACCGATCCAGGGTCAGAACATCAAACAACAGAAATCTGAAGGTCCGGTCCGGTCCGGTCCGGTCCGGTCTGATTCGGTCCGGTTCAGTTTGGTCTGGTCCGGTCCGGTCCAGTTTGTTAAAACGATCCGCTCTGCTTAGTTGAATCTGAGGGATTTTCAGTGGTAGCTGATTATTGGACCTGAAGGTTCTGAAGAATCGGAGCAGCAAGCCCGTTTAAAACTTTATAAGCTGTCAAAAGAATCTTAAGAAAGTGAAACAGGAAGCCAGTTCTATGGCCTTATCTGGTCTCGCTTCCTGCTGCATTGTGGGTGAATGTGTTCAGATTTTATCTACACCTTTATATAATAAATCATAAAGTTCAATAGCAACGTACTGATAATTCCTTCAAAATAAGAGTTCAACCTTTGCTAAAAGCTGCAGGAGGTCAAACTTGATTTCACAGCTGAAATCATTCTGAGAAATCAAAGCAGAGCTGAAGATCCAGACAACGAATCTGGATTTTCTCTGAGAAAGTTTTGAATTAAAAATATGATTTATGAGGCAATAAATGTAAATAAACAAAATACTCCCTAAAATTGAGCCCTGAGGGCCCCTGTACTTTAAATGTGTGGCCCCAGAACAGCAGATGGACCCGGACAGTTTTCCAAATATGATTTAAACCAAACCGAGCTAAAAATAATAAAACCATAACGCCACCGAGTCAACCTTCAAACATTTCTCTTATTGGAAGAGTTCAAGCTGAATAAAAACAAACATTTTGAGCACCTTAGATAAAAAGCGAGCTCAGGTATGTTCTAGTACGCGTGAATCTAGATTGGGTTTTTAACCACAGCATGGTGGAGATTTGATGGGACCACATCAAATCTCCACCATGCATGACAACCACAGGTAACCAAACGTCTTTAATCCAGCAGGAAGAGGCTGGAGATGATCCAGAGTAGATCTGCACACTGGCTTCCATCAGGATGTGAATCTAACAACGTAGATCTACATCCTCAGAACTGCAATTTTCCCAGTGAGCAACTTAGAAAAAACCTCATAAAGTTCAACAGAAAACAATTTACAGTCCAGGAAAACCTGCAGCCATTTGAAGCCACAACACCAACACAGGGCAACAGGGCATTAGAACATAAGGGCAGTGGCAAATCAGGGCAACAGGGCATTTGTGTCATCAGGCATGATGTGAAGAACTTTGGTCCTGAAGATGAAAGATTGTGGCTGTTGGTGGAGATGCCCCACCTGCCAGTAATCCGCCCTCCTATTGGTCGAAGGAAGGCTCTGCAGAGGGATGTTCATCCTGGTTTCTTCTACATTTTGTTCAATCTGCTCCCAGTTTCATTTCTGTAGCTCAGATAAAAATATGGATTCTTTTAAAAATATATTCATGTCAGGAGGTCAGGTTTTAAAATATATCAGAGTTTGGAGATGAAGCCTTCCTCCTCCTCCTCTTCTTCCTCCTCCTCCTCCACCTTCATGCTTCTTCAAACACGGAGCTCTCAGGATCTTTAAATATGATTTTATGTCCCTGTGGAGGAGACATTTACTCTGAGAGGTCGACGTCCCCGGAGGAATAAACGCCACCTCTCCGTTCCATCTGTTGGTTTTATGACTTCTGCAGGTTTCTGTTTGTGGATCCTTCACACTGAAACTCATCATCACTTTTCTGTTTTAACTCTTTCACTTTTAGTTTATTAGTTGAATCCCTTATCACTGTAACCTCAGGAGTTACCAACCTTCTTCACGGGTACAGAGCAACACGAAGGGCACTTACAACAGTTATCAGTAATAATTCTATGGTTAATCGCTATTATGTGATCAGAAGTTTTTAGCTCACAGAGTTTTAAGGTTGATTCCCTTTTGGAGTTTTTCTCTGTGATTCTAAACTGGCCACAAGTGACTGAAATAAACCAAATCAAACTGATGGATTGTTGCAGTAACACCTGCAGCTGTACAACACTGAGTACCTTGAAATTTTCCTTTAAATAAAAAAGAAAAGAAGAGTTATAGTTTATTACCTAACCATCTGTTCTATTAGCAAAATTGTGGAAAATAAAATATCTTTTGTGTCAAAACATATTAACACACACAGCTGTCAGTCTGAGGGTTGAGGTGGGGAACCCAAAGCCTCAGTCTTACTGGTCAGTTTGCTTTATTAATTTAACGGCTTTGTGTTTTTCTGTAAGCTAAAAATGAACCAGTTGGGTTTGAACCTCCTGTTGTTCTACGTTCAGCCTGAGCTTCTGACAGTCTGCGCGGTTCTGGCGGGTCGCAGGTTTATTCGCTTTTTCATGGTTTTGCGAACCGAACAGCTGACGGGTCCCGCTGGCTGACACCAGCAGATGTGGAGAAAATAAAGGTCCAACACAAAACTATCACTGCACCTGATCTGCAAGAGCACAAGCTCCTCTCCAATGCGCAAAAATCAGCACAAACCTGAACCAAGAGCAGCGGATTTTATCCAGACGATGCTAAATAATAAAGACATGGAAGCGAAGCCTCTCCAGAGGCTGTTGATTCCCAGGTTCAGGTGTTGCGATGTGCGCTACGAATAAGATGTTTGACACAATTTATTTAATTTTCTTCACAATTTTGTTAATAGTAAATAGGGTTAAATAATAAAAACTCCAGAAGTTATTCTTCTTTCTTTACTTAAAGGAAAATGTGAAGGTATGCAGAGCCGACAGTTTCCTGCAGGCGCCTGCGCAGTTCTGAACTTTAACAGCAGGAAAGAGTTTTATACGAAAAGCAATTTATTTTAAACATTTTTATCATTTCCCTCTTTTGAACTCTAAATGTAAGCAAACGTCATTACTTCAATGTAAAAACATTTAATCAAATTATTTTTTCGTAGTGCTCCCTAATGATAATGGCACACTGGGGGCCTCACACACTGGGGGCCTCACACACTGGGGGCCTCACACACCGGGGGCCTCACACACCGGGGGCCTCACACACCGGGGGCCTCACACACTGGGGGCCTCACACACTGGGGGCCTCACACACCGGGGGCCTCACACACCGGGGGCCTCACTGGGGGCCTCACACACCGGGGGCCTCACACACCGGGGGCCTCACTGGGGGCCTCACACACCGGGGGCCTCACACACCGGGGGCCTCACACACCGGGGGCCTAACTGGGGGCCTCACACACCGGGGGCCTCACACACCGGGGGCCTCACACATTGGGGGCCTCACACACTGGGGGCCTCACACACCGGGGGCCTCACACACCGGGGGCCTCACACACCGGGGGCCTCACACACCGGGGGCCTCACACACCGGGGGCCTCACACTGGGGGCCTCACTGGGGGCCTCACACACTGGGGGCCTCACACACTGGGGGCCTCACACACCGGGGGCCTCACACACCGGGGGCCTCACACACTGGGGGCCTCACACTGGGGGCCTCACTGGGGGCCTCACACACCGGGGGCCTCACACACCGGGGGCCTCACACACTGGGGGCCTCACACACTGGGGGCCTCACACACTGGGGGCCTCACACACCGGGGGCCTCACACACTGGGGGCCTCACTGGGGGCCTCACACACTGGGGGCCTCACACACTGGGGGCCTCACACACTGGGGGCCTCACTGGGGGCCTCACACACCGGGGGCCTCACACACCGGGGGCCTCACACACTGGGGGCCTCACACACCGGGGGCCTCGCCTCACACACCGGGGGCCTCACACACCGGGGGCCTCACACACTGGGGGCCTCACTGGGGGCCTCACACACTGGGGGCCTCACACACCGGGGGCCTCACACACTGGGGGCCTCACACACTGGGGGCCTCACTGGGGGCCTCACACACTGGGGGCCTCACACACCGGGGGCCTCACACACTGGGGGCCTCACACACCGGGGGCCTCGCCTCACACACCGGGGGCCTCACACACCGGGGGCCTCGCCTCACACACCGGGGGCCTCACACACCAAGGGCCTCACACACTGGGGGCCTCACACACTGGGGGCCTCACACACTGGGGGCCTCACACACCGGGGGCCTCACACACTGGGGGCCTCACACACCGGGGGCCTCACACACCGGGGCCTCACACACTGGGGGCCTCACACACCGGGGGCCTCACACACTGGGGGCCTCACACACTGGGGGCCTCACTGGGGGCCTCACACACTGGGGGCCTCACACACCGGGGGCCTCACACACTGGGGGCCTCACACACCGGGGGCCTCACACACTGGGGGCCTCACACACTGGGGCCTCACACACCGGGGGCCTCACACACTGGGGGCCTCACTGGGGGCCTCACACACCGGGGGCCTCACACACCGCGGGCCTCACACACCGGGGGCCTCACACACCGGGGGCCTCACACACTGGGGGCCTCACACACTGGGGGCCTCACACACCGGGGGCCTCGCCTCACACACCGGGGGCCTCACACACCGGGGGCCTCACACACTGGGGGCCTCACACACCGGGGGCCTCGCCTCACACACTGGGGGCCTCACACACTGGGGGCCTCACTGGGGGCCTCACACACCGG
>NW_026562377.1:492500-577500 GCF_027474105.1 Poeciliopsis prolifica
AACAAAACGAGAATAGCAAACAGATGGCAAGTAGTCAAAATCTGATAATAGTAACTAATGAATAAAAAAATCTAATGATCAATAATTCCAGTTAAGCCGCTTCTTGAGTCCAAAGCTGAACTTGAGACGTTTTAAAACCTCCAGGATGTTGTAATATTAGGATCCTCTGCTGATTTATTGATCAACCCATGTGAATATTGGTTATTCAGCAGGTTGTCAACTACCGTACACAGTCAGATAAAACGGCATGCTAAGCTAAGCTAACGGCTTCTTCCGGAAGCAGCGTCACGTGGCTGAAGGATATTGTCCCAGCCTCAGGTGTCTGCAGTCCTCCGCCTCTTCTGCCTCAGCCGCTCTGAGACCAGAACCACAACCAGAACCGCAGCAGAACAGCAGGAGAATCAGGAGGAGACACCGTCCGGAGGGAGCCGCCATGATGAGCCAACCGTCACGTGACGGCGTGTTGCTTTCAGGGTCCTGAGGACGGGGGGCCATCGAAGCTCTGAGATGAGATTAAACCACAGGTTCTCCGTGATTCTGGATTATATGATGCTTTTCAAATCAAACTTTGATCGCAGCAAACTCTTCAGAACCGACCGTTCAACCCACCGAGAGGACCAGAATTGGACCTGGACCCAGAACCGGTTTACGGTTCGGCTGAAGAGGACGGAAACGCCGAGAACACGGTTCGGGTTGTGCTGTAGTTCTCAGCAGACGGAACAAGAAGCACAGATTGCACCTGAACGCATCATTCTGGCCGATGCGTTCAGGTGCAGCCCGTCCTGCCGCTCCTCCTGTCAGGCGAACTTTCATTTGAACCTGCAGGAGGATTGCTTTTCTTCTTTTAACGACAATTAAATGTTATATTTGGTGCATTTCTAAAACAGCTATTTTTATTTTCAGCTTTAATTTATCTTTTATTTACAAAGAATTTTACACTTAGTGTACTTTGATATATTTGAAAAATTCAAATCTATTTGAGTATTAACTTTTGTTTACTTTTTATATAAAAATTAAATTTTACTATTAATTACTATAAATTTTACATTTAAAACATTTACTTGCTTAAGAATCCGAAAATATCTGAACTAATTCTAAATAAACGACAATTTGTTTCCATCTATTTCATCATCATTATTTTCATTTTTTAAACTTCCACAATAATAAACTCTGTTTAAAACAAACTTATTGAACTCAGACACGAACAGGAAGCAGTCGGTGTAGAACCAGTGTAGCGTAGTTAATTATGCAGGGGTTACCGAACCGGACCCTCTGTTCGGTTCGGTTCGGAACGGTCTCAAGCATAGACCGAACCGAACCCTCTGACCGTTCCGTCTCCGCAGCAGCTTTGTTATTTCCGGCGGCACCTAAAGGCATCATCACAGGGACTCTGGTGCCGAACTGGGTCCAGTTGAAGTGAGTCCTGTGCCAGTTCCGGATGGTTCTGCGACCAAGTGCAGACTCAGCGGCTGAAGGAGGTTCGGTTCGGTCGGAAGACCAAAAGGTGAGTTCTGGTTCTGGTCCGGACAGCCCAGCTGAGTTAGCAGTTTAGCTTCGGGCGGACTGGATCAGTTTAGGTTAGTCGGTTCTGAGTGAGTGGGTGGGTTCGGCTGAACAGAACCTCGTGGTTCTCCAGCTGACCAAAGCTGCGTTCAGGTCCGGCTGTTTAAACCAGTTCCAGCAGGTTTCCTCTCACCTGTCAGGAAAGTTTGGCTCACCTGCCTCACCTGCAGGAAGTCCAGCTGGACCTCTCGAAACCGTTCCGGTGCTTCCAGAACCTGGACGGTTCTGGCTTTAGCTCATTAAACTGCCGAACCGCGCCCATCGGAACCGCGCTCTCTCACTTCCGGGTTTCTCCCAGGTGAGCTCAGGTGCGTGACCCGGTCCGGCTCTGTGAAGTTCTTTTCTGTGAACTGGGTCATCAGTCTTACAGGTAAACCCAGCTCGGTTCGGTTCAGTTTGGACTCTTACCTGCAGATTTACCACTTTAACGCAGAAACTCGCACAGTGCGCATGCGCATGTAAGCAGTTGGTTGTTCAGTCTGGTTCTGATTCTGACCTGGTTTATAGATCTGACCCTGATTCCTCCTTGTGGCTCCAGGTTCTGGTCGGCCCGGTGACTCTGAGTGCCGCCCGGATCCAGGACGGCCATGTTGGACAACGTCCCGGTAGGTGAGTCCCGGTTCTGGTTCTGATTCTGGTTCTCATGTCAGCGCATCGGTTCTGTCGAGTCCTGCCGCTCTCTCTGTTTCAGTGTCGTCTGCGGAGCGCCAGCAGGTTCTGGCTGCTCTGGACCGGCTCCAGAACCGGCTGGTCCAGAGGGAGGAGTGGAGCCTGAGCGCCACCCTGGGCAGCCTGAAGGTGGCGCTGCAGAGCCCGCTGTTCGGCCGTGTCCTGACATTGCAGCACTCCGTCCGCCAGCTGCAGCAGCAGGTGAGAACAGAACCTGGAACAGAACCAGGTTCTGTTTATGTTTACTCACATCCTGAGCCTCTGATTGGCCGAGCCGCTCTGCTTGTTCCACTTCAGACCAATCAGGAAGCACTAGATCAGTTGAAGCTCCGCCCACTGGCTTCTGGGCTTTGGACCCAGTGGTCATGTGGCCTTCAGGCACCACAGTAATTATTTTGGACCTCCATCCCGGCTGGTCTAAAGCTAAGCCCCGCCCACCACCTGGAGAAAAAGGGCGGGGCCTGTGAGGATTTGACTTCTTGCTGGCTCGGCCAATCAGACGTGAGCTTTATGCTTTCACTTCCTAAAATCCTTAAAGTAACCCTGCTGCAATCTGATTGGCTCAGAGGGATCTCTGATTGGATGACCTGTTTGAGTAATCGCTGCCCCCCTCAAGTTAACAAGGGGTCAAAGGTCGCCATGATTACTTCAGGAGTAGGAACTTCCAGTTCCTGGAGTTTTCCTGCTTCTGTCGGGCTTTTATTTTCCAGCCGTTTTCCATTTGGATTTTGGTTCTGATCTCACCAGACGGGTTTGCTGGTTCTGCTGGTCTGACTCTGGTGTGTTTCCAGTTGGATCAGGACCTCCTCCTGGGCTGTGGCAGGTGTAGCCCCGCCCCCAGGTCATGTGATCGGCCCTGCTCTGTATTCCACCGCAGCGCCGCCTTCACAATAAACAACCTGCAGCCAAATTAAGGTAATGGCTGCCGCAGCAAGCGCCTTCATACTCTAAGTGCTGCGAAGGTCACGGTGGCGACGGAGGCACGGCCAGTAATGTCCCGACTGAGTAACGGCCCGGCCTCGGCTGAGTCCTGCGCCGTCAGCCCGGCCCCAATCAGCCACAGACTGATACGCCTCACAACGAGAGAGGAGAGGTCGTTCATACATCAGCTGCTGGACCTGCAGCGCCGCGGGGAAATCGATGCTCCGCTTCTAAACCTTCCTCTGCTTCTACCCCCACTCAATCTGCCCCCGCACCCCTGACACCTTGTTTCTAACCCCACCTTGTCCTGAACAGGGGCCCTGAACGCCTCAGGAAACATCCAACTGTCCATCCATCCAACCAACAGACTGACCAGGTTCCATCAGATCAGAAAAAGATGAAAATCAGTATTTAATGAAACCTGACAGCCACTTTCCTCCTCCTGCCCCCCAGCTCCACAGCTTGCCTCCAGACGCTCGCAGTGACTTCAGTTTCTCCAGTCGCGGTCAGCTGATTATGAGCGCCGCCCCCTCCTCCGTCCTGACCAATGGCTCGGCGCCTCTCTCCCTTCAGGCTCCGCCCCTGACAGAGCGCCTGCAGCAGTGGATCCAGGAAGTGGCGAAGGTAGGCGCACCCTCGGTGGCGTTGTCATCGTCACGGCGACGTGTGCCGTGGGACTGAGCCGACTTTATTCGCAGGGCCGCCGGATCGAGCCCGTCGTTCTGACCCGGCCCGCTTCAGGGGGCCTGGGGTTCAGCGTGGTCGGGCTGAACCCGGCAGGAGGCGCCGGCCACGGCGTGTTTGTCAAACACATCCAGCCGGGAGGAATCGCCGACCGGTGAGGCACAGCCACACCCACGGAGCGGTTCTGTTTGATTCTGACCCGGGTTCTGTTACAGGGATGGGCGTCTTCAGGAGCAGGACCAGATCCTGGTGATCAACGGCAGTCCTCTGGAACCGGGCCGGAACCACCAGGCGGTCCTGACCTTGCTGCAGCAACCGGGCGAGACCGTGGAGCTGGTGGTGGCCCGGGACCGGGCCGCACCAGGAGGCCCGGCTGAAGGACTGGTCGGCACGGTCAGTGGAATGGACTCGTCACTTTAAGGCCACATTTGTGGGGCAACTGGGGACTTGGGGGGCAACTGGGGACTTGTGGGCAACTGGGGACTTGTGGGCAACTGGGGACTTGGGGGCAACTGGGGGCAACTGGGGGCTTGGGGGCAACTGGGGGCAACTGGGGACTTGGGGGCAACTGGGGGCAACTGGGGACTTGGGGGCAACTGGGGACTTGTGGGCAACTGGGGGCAACTGGGGACTTGGGGGCAACTGGGGACTTGGGGGGCAACTGGGGACTTGGGGGCAACTGGGGGCAACTGGGGACTTGGGGGCAACTGGGACTTGTGGGCAACTGGGGACTTGTGGGCAACTGGGGGCAACTGGGGACTTGGGGGGCAACTGGGGACTTGGGGGCAACTGGGGGCAACTGGGGACTTGGGGGCAAGTGGGGGTGCCCCCAAACCCCCCAGTTTTGTCTCTGGAAACATCTGTATGTTCTCCAGAGACAAAACCAGCTCTGTGACCAGCAGCATGGAGGGGTCAAGGGTCAGCATTTCGGGCAGAGACGCCATGTCCTCCAAGTTGCCATGGTGATCCAGCTTTCTCGCCCAGTCCTGGGTCGGATCACGGTGTCCGGCCCGGTTCTGTTCGCGGTTCCAGAAAACATGACCTCAATCTGAGCGGGACATGAATGGAGCAGCAGGCGGGTCGGGGGCCCGGTATGCAGAACCTGGCCCGGCTCCAACGGGCAGAACTCCAGAAGAAGACTCGCATGAGAGCTGCAGCTCTCGGTTCTGCTCCCCGAGGATGGACTGGGTCGGTCTGGACCCGGAGAACCTGCTGGCTTCTGTGGAGGTGGACCCACATCTTCACAGGTCCAGATTCTGGTTCTGATTCCCCTCAGCAGGGAGCGGTTCACAACTGCCGGTCTTAATCATCTGGATCATGCGGATCTCCTTCTCAGCTGCGGCTAAAAGTCAAAGGTCATGACTCTTCTCCCTAACAGCGCCACCTGCTGTTGTCAGCATTTAGCGCGGCAGTGGAGGGTGATGGTCCTTGCTATCTGGAGTTCTGAGCCAGAAAACAGGTGCTGGTTCCGCCGGGTCGGTACCGGTTGGTAACGGATCAGTTCCTGGGAAAACTGTGACCTTGTGTCGCGAAGCAGAGCGTCGGCTCCTCCCTGAGGTTCTGGAATGAAGGGAAGGATTGTTACTGCGAGGCAGAGCTGCTGAATCGGGTCGGGGCTGTAATCAGAACCGGAACAGCGGCCCGCTGTGTGTGTGTGTGTGTGTGTGTGTGTGTGTGTGTGTGTGTGTGTGTGTGTGTGTGTGTGTTGCTGCTCTGGTGCAGCCAGCAGCCAATCAGATCTCAAGAACAGTGATGAGTCATCAGCCAGATTATCCATATTTCCTGATTATTTACTGCCTGGTACCGTCTGCAATCCCTCCAGATTAGAGGTTTTGGGTTTTTGAAACCTGGAGCTGCAGAGTTCTGGTTCTGATCCGGATCCTTTCCTGCAGGACCTCTGGGGTCACGTGGAGGAGATCGAGCTCTCCAACGACGGATCCGGTTTGGGCTTTGGGATCGTTGGCGGGAAGACGAGCGGAGTGGTCGTCCGAACGCTGATCCCGGACGGCGTCGCCGACAGGGTGAGTCCGCTTCCTCTTCCTGAGGTCCAACCTAAACAACAAGCCGATTGGGTTCTCTCCCATTGTCCAATCAGGATGGGCGCCTTCGCACAGGTGACCACATCCTCCGCATCGGGTCGACGCCCACCGGCGGCCTCACCAGCGACCAGGTTGTCAAGGTTCTGCAAGCCTGCGGCGGTCATGTGACCATGCTGATCGCCAGGGACCCTCAAGGACAGGCGCCGGCCGCGCCCGCCGCGCCTCCTAACTCCGCCCCTTTCGTTAATGTGCCTCCTCCACTTCCTGACTCCGCCCCCGTTGCATCCTTACCTCCAGGTTCACCTGTGGCCCCGCCGCCGCCGCCGCCCAGCAAGATGGTGAGCCTTCAGTTGAACTGGTTGCCATGACGACGTGATAGCGTCTCACCGTTGTACTCGGTTCTGGTTCTGGTTCTGGTTTCAGCCCAACCTGGAGGGATACGAGATCCATGAAGTTCCCCTCACCAAGAAGGACGGCCAGAGCCTCGGCATCTCCATCGTCGGCTTCAATCCAATGACCAGCCAAGGTGGGCGGTCGGTTCTGGACCGGGTGGGCGGTCGGTTCTGGACCGGGTGGGCGGTCGGTTCTGGACCGGGTGGGCGGTCGGTTCTGGACCGGGTGGGCGGTCGGTTCTGGACCGGGTGGGCGGTCGGTTCTGGACCGGTCCCGGGTCCAGACGTGAACATGAAGCGCTCTGATGTCATCTTCCTGTTCTCAGATGCGGTGGGTGTGTTTGTGAAACACGTGGTTCCTGGCAGCGCCGCGGACCAGAGCGGAAACATCCGGGTCCATGATCGCCTCCTCGCTGTGAGTCCCTGACCGGTTCTGTTTAGGACGGATTCTGGTGGGGATGGTTCTCTGGGATCGGAACCTCTGACCCATCAGGTTTCCCTCTCCATCAGCTGAACGACGTCAGTCTCCAAGGGATGACCAACCAGAAGGTTCTGGAGGTGATGAAGCAGACGGGTCAGACTGTGGTTCTGACTCTGGTCCGGAAGAAAGCCCAAGGCCCGGAAAGGTCCCTGGATAAAGGTAGGAGGGCGTTCCAGGAAGTACCACCTCCAACTGGTCATCTGACTGACAGCTGAACCGGTGCAGTCGGTTCTGGTTCTGGTGGTCTCTGTGGTCGGTTCTGGTTCTGACGGGCCTGGTTGTAATCTGCAGAATATGCAGCTCTTCCTCCTACAGTGTCTGCAGAGATTAATCTGTTGGGTTTCGGGTCGTTGGTTCTGGTCGGCGCCGACCGGACCGGAGCGAGGAAGAGCTGTTATGTCCTGCTGTGTTCAGAGCTGCAGCGTTCTGCCGCTTCTGGATTCAGCGCCTTCGCTGGTCAGAGGTCAGAGGTCAGAGAGGGTTCAGGTCCAACTTAGGAACCAATAAATGGGCGACAGCAGAAAGTTCTGGAAGACAAAAACGCGTTTGTCAGCCTGATGGGACACGGAGGATGGAGAGGGACAGCTGGTCTGGTCATGTGACCTGGACGGTTCTGAGGTTCTAGCAGTTTTGGTTTTCTGGTTGGAACCAACTGATGGAAAAGGTTCCAGGTTGTCCCAGGTTATATCAGGTTGTCCCAGGTTGTTCCAGGTTGCTCCAGGTTGTCCCAGGTTGGTCCAGGTTGTTCCAGGTTATCCCAGGTTGTTCCAGGTTGTCCCAGGTTGTTCCAGGTTCTCCCAGGTTATATCAGGTTGTCCCAGGTTGTTCCAGGTTGCTCCAGGTTGTCCCAGGTTGGTCTAGGTTGTCCCAGGTTGGTCCAGGTTGTTCCAGGTTATATCAGGTTGTCCCGGGTTGTCCCAGGTTGTTCCAGGTTGTCCCAGGTTGTTCCAGGTTCTCCCAGGTTGTTCCAGGTTGTCCCACGTTGGTCCAGGTTGTTCCAGGTTATCCCAAGTTGTCCCAGGTTGTTCCAGGTTCTCCCAAGTTGTCCCAGGTTGTCCCAGGTTGTTCCAAGTTGTCCCAGGTTGTTCCAGGTTCTCCCAGGTTGTTCCAGGTTGTCCCAGCTTGTACCAGGTTGTCCCAGGTTCTCCCAGGTTGTTCCAGGTTCTCCCAGGTTGTTCCAGGTTGTCCCAGGTTGGTCTAGGTTGTCCCAGGTTGGTCCAGGTTGGTCCAGGTTGTTCCAGGTTATCCCAAGTTGTCCCAGGTTCTCCCAGGTTCTCCCAGGTTCTCCCAGGTTGTCCCAGGTTGTTCCAGGTTATCCCAGGTTGTCCCAGGTTGTTCCAGGTTATCACAGGTTGTCCCAGGTTGTTCCAGGTTGTCCCATGTTGTTCCAGGTTGTCCCAGGTTCTCCCAGGTTGTTCCAGGTTGTCCCAGGTTGTTCCAGGTTATCCCAGGTTGTCCCAGGTTGTTCCAGGTTATCCCAGGTTGTCCCAGGTTGTTCCAGGTTATCCCAGGTTGTCCCAAGTTGTCCCAGGTTCTCCCAGGTTGTTCCAGGTTGTCCCAGGTTGGTCTAGGTTGTCCCAGGTTGGTCCAGGTTGTTCCAGGTTATCCCAAGTTGTCCCAGGTTCTCCCAGGTTGTCCCAGGTTCTCCCAGGTTGTCCCAGGTTGTTCCAGGTTATCCCAGGTTGTCCCAGGTTGTTCCAGGTTATCACAGGTTGTCCCAGGTTGTTCCAGGTTGTCCCATGTTGTTCCAGGTTCTCCCAGGTTGTTCCAGGTTGTCCCAGGTTGTTCCAGGTTATCCCAGGTTGTCCCAGGTTGTTCCAGGTTATCACAGGTTGTCCCAGGTTGTTCCAGGTTATCCCAGGTTGTCCCAGGTTGTTCCAGGTTATCCCAGGTTGTTCCAGGTTATCACAGGTTGTCCCAGGTTGTTCCAGGTTCTCCCAGGTTGTCCCAGGTTGTCCAGGTTATATCAGGTTGTCCCAGGTTGTTCCAGGTTGCTCCAGGTTGTTCCAGGTTGTCCCAGGTTGGTCTAGGTTGTCCCAGGTTGGTCCAGGTTGTTCCAGGTTATATCAGGTTGTCCCGGGTTGTCCCAGGTTGTTCCAGGTTGTCCCAGGTTGTTCCAGGTTCTCCCAGGTTGTTCCAGGTTGTCCCAGGTTGGTCTAGGTTGTCCCAGGTTGTCCCAGGTTGTTCCAGGTTATCCCAAGTTGTCCCAGGTTCTCCTAGGTTGTTCCAGGTTGTCCCAGGTTCTCCCAGGTTGTTCCAGGTTGTCCCAGGTTATCCCAGGTTGTCCCAGGTTGTTCCAGGTTCTCCCAGGTAGTCCCAGGTTGTTCCAAGTTGTCCCAGGTTGTTCCAGGTTATCACAGGTTGTTCCAGGTTGTCCCAGCTTGTACCAGGTTGTTCCAGGTTGTTCCAGGTTGTCCCAGGTTGTTCCAGGTTGTCCCAGCTTGTACCAGGTTGTCCCAGGTTCTCCCAGGTTGTTCCAGGTTCTCCCAGGTTGTTCCAGGTTGTCCCAGGTTGGTCTAGGTTGTCCCAGGTTGGTCCAGGTTGTTCCAGGTTATCCCAAGTTGTCCCAGGTTCTCCCAGGTTGTTCCAGGTTGTCCCAGGTTCTCCCAGGTTGTCCCAGGTTGTTCCAGGTTATCCAGGTTGTCCCAGGTTGTTCCAGGTTATCACAGGTTGTCCCAGGTTGTTCCAGGTTGTCCCATGTTGTTCCAGGTTGTCCCAGGTTCTCCCAGGTTGTTCCAGGTTGTCCCAGGTTGTTCCAGGTTATCCCAGGTTGTCCCAGTTTGTTCCAGGTTATCACAGGTTGTCCCAGGTTGTTCCAGGTTATCACAGGTTGTCCCAGGTTGTTCCAGGTTATCCCAGGTTGTTCCAGGTTATCCCAGGTTATCCCAGGTTGTCCCAGGTTGTCCCAGGTTGTTCCAGGTTATCCCAGGTTGTTCCAGGTTATCCCAGGTTGTCCCAGGTTGTTCCAGGTTATCACAGGTTGTCCCAGGTTGTTCCAGGTTATCACAGGTTGTCCCAGGTTGTCCCAGGTTGTTCCAGGTTATCCCAGGTTGTTCCAGGTTATCACAGGTTGTCCCAGGTTGTTCCAGGTTATCCCAGGTTGTTCCAGGTTATCCCAGGTTGTCCCAGGTTGTTCCAGGCACCAGGTAGTCCTTCATGGTTTTCTGTCCCGTCTGTTTCAGTGGAGCGGGCGTCGACCAGGGGGTCTCAGAGGAAGAACCTGGAGGTCAAAGGTTATTCGTCAGCATCTGGATCCATCATGATGATGAAACAGGAAGTGACACATCCCAACGTTGCCCGACTGAACAGAGGTGAGTGAGTTCAATCTGCTGCTCTGCATTAATGAGCAACAAACAGATTTAATTCAGAGCTGCTAATGCAGCTTTAGCAGCTCTAACATTTCTGTCTGTTGAGTTTTTAAAACACAACGCGCAGCGGCGCCAGCGGTGTGGTTGGTCCGCTCTCTGGCTTTAAATGGATAAACTATAAACCTATTTTGTTTAAAACTATCTTTTAGGAATAAATCTGCTCCGCTAGTGAACAGCTCAGAGTAACAGACGCTTGCAATCAGGCTTAATAATTTCTGTTTTTAGCCAGAACAGCTTAATAAATGGAATTTAACAGAACAACTTGCTGTTTGCAGACCTTGGCCCCCAACTCCACTCTGACTTTCTCTTTCTCATTAGTGCGGCAGACGCCCGTCCCTCTGGGATGTATTGCTGCTCTGATTCAGCCCAACATGGCGCATTAATTCACAGGCTGGAAGCCGGTTAGCAATGCTAATGTAATCAGCTGGCTCTGACTAACACCTGGACCTGAGGAGAACGTCCCGGCGTTCCATCGTCTTCCTAATCCGCTTCCAGCCCCAGACAGACTGTCGCTCTGCTGCTGAGCGCTCATCCGTCCTACTCTCGTCTCGGTCATTAAACTAACACGGGTCAACATTGCTGCTTACTGCGGCGCTTTCACCTGGAACGCCTCGGAACCCAGTGGACCGTCTGGTTCTGGTTCCTTTGTGTGTTTCCATCACAGAGGTTCCGTCTGGTTCTGTCAGAGAACAATGGGAACCTGTCAGATGTTTTGGTCCAGTTCAAAGGTCACCATGCATTTCCAGTGTTCCTCAGTGAAACTGCGGCTGCAGCAGAGTCCAGACTCAGCCTGCTCTGTGTGTTGCAGCATCTGACGCAGAACTGCGGGCGAAGTGGAAGGCGGCTCTGGGACCTCAGTACCTCGTCCTGGTGAGTCCAGAACCCAGCAGCTGCTCTGGTTCCGCTGCATGTTTGACTGTGCTTCCTGTTTCTGGTTTCCTGCCAGGTGGTGAACCTGGATCCCGTGATCCAAGACGACGCAGAGCTGCAGAAATCCTCCAAGGTGCAGCGTCGCATTCTGGCTGCTGGTCACGCAGCTGCAGCTCCTCCTGACCGACCCTCTGTCTCTCTGCAGCTGCTGCCCATCCACATCCTGCGTCTGGGCGTGGAGCTGGACTCCTTCGACGGCCACCACTACGTCTCCTCCGTGGCCCCTGGGGGCCCCGTGGACAGACACGGCGTGCTGAGGCCTGAGGATGAGCTGCTGGAGGTAAAACGTCCCGCTTTCAGGATGAACGACTGACGGTTCTGAAGCCGCCCCGTTTGTTCTTCAACGCCCGAATGCATCACGACTGGGAATGATGGCAGGTGGTGACGGAGTTCCACAGGGTTCTGGGACGGGAACGCTTCAGTTCTTCATCTAACCGCCGGACCGGTACTGACCCGAGTCACATCTGCTTAGAACCGGGTCACACCTTTAAAGTCCGGCCAGTTCTGAGACCCTGAGCGATGGACGACCGACCCGCTGACCCGACCGACTCGACTCGACCCGACCGACCCGCTGACGGTTCTGTTCTGTGAAGGTCAACGGCGTCCAGCTGTACGGGAAGTCCCGGCGGGAAGCCGTGTCCTTCCTCAAAGAGGTTCCCCCGCCCTTCACGCTGGTTTGCTGCCGACTCCTGATCCCAGACCCGGAACCGGAACCAGAACCGTCCGTTCCACCAGAACCAGCAGCAGAACATCGGAGCATCGAAGAGGTGAGAGCGTCCGGACCTCGTTCCTCCCAGGAGTTTTTCACTTTTCTCATGTTGTATGGATCCAGATGGAGCTGATGCAGCTCAGGTCCAGAGATCTCCCGGTTCTGGTTCTGGAGGTACGGGTCAGATCCTTCTGGACCCAGAGAACTAGGAGGTGATGATTTGTTTTTGCCTGTCAGATGGAAATGAAGCTGTCGTCGATGCTCCGCAGAGAGGAAGAGGAGGAAGAGGAGGAGCAGGTACCGCCCTCAGGCAGTCAGTCTGGTTCAGGATCCGCCGCCTGATCCAGTTGGTTCCGTCTGTCTGTCACCAGCAGGTCTCTCCTGTGGAGGAGCTGACGAGGAGCGAGGACTCCAGCCTGGAGGAAGAGGAGGAGGATGAAGGCGAGCTGGCGCTGTGGAGTCCAGAGGTCGGCCTGGTGGAGCTGCAGAAGGAGCCGGACCGAGGCCTGGGCTTCAGCCTGCTGGACTACCAGGTGAGTCTGGGCCCCCGGGCCCACGGCACCGGGCCCCCACGGCACCGGGCCCCCACGGCACCGGGCCCCCACGGCACCGGGCCCCCACGGCACCGGGCCCCCACGGCACCCAATGCGGTCACGGTTCATCACTGGATCTGGTTTCTCTCTGCTGTTCGCTCAGTTTCCTTCCAAACTTGTCAGGTTTAGTGAAACTCTGGAGGCTGAAGGTTCAGGAGGAGCTTCCTCTCCTCTTCCTCTTCGCTTCCTCTCTTCTTCCCCTCCTCTTCCTTTATGATTCCTCTCTTCTTCCTCTCTTCTTTCTCTCCTCTTCCTCTCCTCTTCCTCTCAGGCTTTCGTCTGCCAGCCCAAAACGTGGCGCGTCTCGCTGTCGGGATTCACTGAACCGGCCTCTGAATTCTGCTGTGGGGAGGAGGCAGGTTCTGGCGGGTCGGGTCGTAGCATCAGCGCCGCTCTCAGAAGATTTGGAAAAAATCTGGAGAGGAACTGGTAAAAAAGGCGGGTTGACCCGAAGGCCCGACCCGGAAACCCGACCCGAAGACCTCTAAGTAGTTTGTGTTCACTGGTTCGGGAATCGCAGCAGGAATTTAGGAACCAGGCAGATTGCGATTGTGGAATCGACAACGAGGAGCTTTGCTTTGGTGTGGAGTGCTCACCATTTCTTCTTCTGATCCCTTCTGCAGTAGAAACTCTCTGAGCGCCCTCTGCTGGAGGAGAGAGATAGTCGCCGGTGGTCGACTCGGTCCTGGTCTGGTTCCACTGGACTATGACTCTTCACCATGGATACATGTTCTGTTCCAGCTGAAATTCAGAACCACAGAAGGCCTGATACATCCATGTTTCGGTTTGGACTTTAACTAGACCATCCTGTTTTCACCATTAGCCCAGGGACCATCAGGAAACAAACATGAGATATTTATGAACATGATGTTAGTTGGACCAAAGTTTTTCTGTCGACTGGAGGTTCGGAGCGACAGTTTTTCCTTTCCCCTTGTTGTTGGAGTTCTGGTCTCTGTCGCCCCCTACCTGCTGGTCTGTGAGCTCTAAAGCTTCTCCTCACCTGGACGGTTTAATTCACAACCCAGTTCTGACACTCTGTCCCAGTTCAAACAGAACCGGGCAGGTTCTGCTGTGGACTGAAGCCGGACTTTTGTGCTCAGCTCGTCTCTAAATTTCCGCTCTCTTAATTTAAGGAGTTGAAAAGTTTTTGGTTGTTTTCAGTCTCCTGGAAACCATTTCAACCGGACTTGAGGTCCAGCCGGGTGTGTTTCTGTTCTTCAGGGTGTGAAAATCTGCGGCCTCTGGATTTAACCCGTCTCATGTCCGTCCCTGCAGGACCCGTTGGATCCTGGTCGCTGTGTGATGGTGATCCGCTCTCTGGTTCCTGGTGGGTCCGCGGAGCGTCATGGAGGTCTGCTTCCTGGAGACCAGCTGGTATCGGTTAATCACACCCAGTTGGACCTTCTCACCCTGACCGAGGCAGTGGAGGTGCTGAAGTCGGTACCGCCTGGTACCGTCCGCCTGGGAGTGCGCAAACCCCTGGTAAGTTCAGACCTTCTGCTCTACAGGTCCAGGTCCTACCGAGCCTCTCTCAGAGGCTCGGTGGATCCCAGCCTGCTACCGTCTCTGGGGGTTTTATCCCAAAGTTCATTTCTCAATGTGTGGTTCTGGACTGGTGAGCCGGGCCTTCAGTACTTTTAGAATGTCCAGGTCCTAAAATTCTCTTCAAACCTTTGGATCGTAGATCTGTAGACTTTCCAATAGGAGGTTTGGACTTTTCATAGATGTTGATCATCTAACCCTCCTCACAGCTGGAGGGTAAAAAGACAATTGTTCTGTCATCCAGAGCCGCCAGAGAATAACTCTGTTAACTCAGTCAAACCTGGACATCTCCATATTATTCATTTTGTGCCCCACAGCAAAAAGAAAAACCGTTAAAGTCCAACTCAAAACCACGTCTCTGGATCGGCGCAGCCATAGCAACTAACGACAACCCCACAAAAAAAACACTGAAATATTTCCCACACAAGGAGCAGAACATTCAGTCTGTTGCAGTAGTTTGGTTTTAGGCTTAATGTTTATTTTATTAATAAGTGATTGATGGAGTAAGAGGAGAAAACTATAAATATATCGCTGCACTTTACTGTATGGCTAGCTCCATGGCTAGCTCCCTCGCTATCTCCCTCGCTAGCTTCCTGGCTAGCTTCCTGGCTATCTCCCTGGCTAGCTCCATGGCTAGCTCCCTCGCTAGCTCCATGGCTATCTCCCTCGCTATCTCCCTGGCTAGCTCCATGGCTAGCTCCCTCGCTAGCTCCATGGCTATCTCCCTTGCTAGCTTCCTGGCTATCTCCATGGCTAGGTCCCTCGCTAGCTCCATGGCTAGCCAGGAAGCCATGGTTGCTGTCTCTTCCTCTGCAGTGTGGAGTCTCAGTGTTGGATCATGAGCGCCCCCTGCCATGAGGCCAGAGAACTGCCTGCCTCACCTCCAGTCTGTTCTCTGGTTTCTCATCGCTGCTCAGCATGAAACACTTTACACAGTTGGTGACGTATAACACTGTAGATTATATACATGAGCTAAATGATGGAACATCAGTTGATATATTCAATATTTTTAACCGTTATATTGGCGCCGTTCAGACAGGAGCTGCTATAGACTGGCAGCCAGTGCAGTTAGTGAGACGTTGATCAGTCCAGGTGAGGCTTGGCTCATTGCTGCCTCACCTGCTGCACTTCTGAGCATTTCAATGGGAAAATGTGAAACTTGAGTGATTTTGAAGAAAAAATAGTCAGAATTGGTTAAGCTACATGAAAAATAAATATATCACAAACCACAGGGTGAGAATAGCAACATAAATGATTTTATCATTATATATTATTTTTTCATGATGATATGATGACTCACTGCACATCACTGATGTTGATAGGCTGATCACACCCAGTTGGACCTTCTCACCCTCGGTCAGGGTGAGAAGAAATATCATCTTCATCCCACAAGACTGGATTCTCAGCCGGCCTGGATGCTGGCCTGAATGGACGTTTCCTGGCCCAGAGTTTTAGTTTTAGGTCAGAAGTTAATCCGGACTAAATGTGGAGTTCTGGACCTTCAGATATTTGGTGCAGCTTCATGGCCAACCAGAGAAGATCTGGACAGAGTTGATCGATGGTTTCTTGGGTTTCCTGTTCACAAGTTGTTGAGTTCAGAACTTGTTTCTTCTCTGGTTCAGAACCTGCTGAACACAGAATCCTTTTGGCTCTGGCTGAACCTGAGCTGCTTTTTCCAGTTTCCTGGTCGACCCGTTTCCTGTTTCTGCAGGTGGAAGCAGCCGATCCCGGCAGAGAGAACCTGATCCAGGATTCTCCTGGAGGCAGCCCGCTTCCAGAGGTAAGCACCCTGTTCCCGATGCTCTGCAGCTTATGGATCAGAAGCAGACGTCTAAATGGAGTGGAGGAGATCTGGTGATGATGTCATGACTTTAAAATCTTCTGATTGGTTATTCCATATCAGTTAAAGTCCTCAAATTCTGCTTCCTCCCTTGGTGACATGGTGGAATCATTAAAAGGAATCGGAGACGGCCCGCAGTACCGCTTACAAACATCATTCGAGTAGAACTGAAATCATTATTGAAATTATCTGCAAATAATTTAGCAATCAATGAATTGATAGCTGGAGTACACAGACTCCACAGAGTTGGAGCAAAAACAAATTCCTCTGTTGGCAGTTTTAGCTTCACCTGGTTCACATTGTGGCAAAATCTATTGATCAGCTCTTCATCCAGTTATTATTCAGTTAATTATGTTACTGCTTTTCAGCCAATAAAATGTTCATTTCTTTCTTCTGAAGACTAAGTGAATTATTTAAATATTTATGACGGGGAAAAATCTGCAGAATCACCCAATTTTTTAAATTCCATTAATCAAAATAATATTTGTTTCAGTTGTAATTTTAACCTTTAGTTTCCATAATGAGGCGCTGCAGGATTGTTCTAACAGGCGTCTCGTGTCAGACCGACATGTTTCACCGCCGCCGCCTCCTGCTGCCGCCATTTTGGAACAGGAAGTCGGCCTGGAGTCCTGACTGGGGGTTTGCTGGTTGCTCCCAGTTCCCAGTGGGGTGTTCCAGTGGATCTCAGACTGGAAAGTGTCTCTCCCAGTCCAGAGTGCAGCAGCTGAAGCATCAGTAATCACTCTGAGAGCTCGCTTTGTTCTGACTGTCGTCCTGCTTCCCTTCACTTCATCATCCTCTTCCTCCCCCCTCCATCTTCTCCTCTCTTTCACCTTCCTCTCCCTCTGCTGACTCAGCGCCATGGCTCGATGCTATAAAGTGCTCCATCAGCTCAACCCGCAGCATCTTTCTTTAAGTGAGGCGGCCGGAGGGAGGAGGACGGGGGGTTGCTGTGAGGACATGCAGCCCCCCGTGTCAGTACATAGAGTCCTGCAGTACTCTGTTACTGCAGTGCTGCTGCTGCTCTGCTTCCCTCTGCTCCATCTCGCCTCCTGATGCACAAAGCAAATAACAGTAATGACCTGCTGGCAGAACCACATCCGCCTGGAGGGGGAGCAGTTTCCCAGCCACAGCCGGACTGGGGACACGTTGACCTCAGAGCCTCTGGATGGTTGGCAGCAACATTTTTCACTAAGTAAAATCAAAATGCTTCTCTAGGGTTTGATAATCAGAAACACTGTAGTAGCCGCGTTCTTCCAGCAGGGGGTGGACAGGACCTTCACTGGGATGATCGACTTTAAAATACTAATGGAGCAACCGCTCTGGTCCTGGTCCAGGTTCTGCTCTCCATTCAGAACCAGAACCTCATTTGGCTTCTTTGCACCTAGATCTGGAACAAACTTCCAGAAAACTGCTTACCGGCCGAAACCCTGAGATGCCATTTGAAGAAAGGCACCAAAACAGAGCCAAGAGGCGGGACTTAGTGCTGTCAATCACTCTCATGTATGCTAAATGTGCTAATTGAGAAGAAACAACTTCCTGTTACAGAAAAACCGTTTATACAGCATCACCACTGGCGATGCTAACGAGCTTAGCATTCAGGGCAGGCTCTGCTAAGGGGGAGAAGATGTAGCCTAGCAGAGCGCACAAGTGTTATTGACAGCACTAAGACCCTCCTCCTCTCTCCAATTGGCTGTTTTCAGCGAAGGAGACTTTGACTGGACCACTGATCCACGTGTTTGATTATTGATTATCTACAGTGACATAAAAACACAGAGACACACGTTTCAGAGACCCAGGTTCTGGTTCTGGCCTCGTTCATATATTTAAAATCACAGATTATTAATGGAGCAAATCAACATTTTATCCAGTTATTTTATGTAGAAAAGTTGATCTGAACACCAGAACTAGAACCCTGACCTGCTCTGGTCCCTGGAAGGCATCTTCCTCCTCTTCCTCTTCACTTCCTGTTTTACATGCGTCTCACTGAGCTGAAGTCGTTTCACGGCTCACGGCTCCCTGATGTCTCCATAAAGTTCTGCTGGTTGGTTCCGACCCGTCTCTGTGGATCGTTGTGTCAGGCTGACCAGAGAGGGACCCCGCTCCGCCGCCGCGCCTCGTTAACTCCTGGAGGTCGCAGCAGGGGGCGGAGCCTGCACCAGCAAACGCTGCGGCAGTAATCTGATTACTCTGTGGGGGGGATGGGGGGGTGCGGAGCCAGGACAGAGTCTGATCGGTTCTGGATCAGTTCCAGGGTTCAGATGAAGTTCAGCTGGAGCAGAACCGCTTTCCTGGACCGTCCTGGAAACACTGGGACCCCCAGCGGTTCTGATTGGACCCGTTCTCCAGCACCTACATGAGTCAGTTTAAATCATCCCGACCTCTGCAGGACCCTCTGAGTGTGTCCACCGTCTCCCTCCTGGCTGTAACCGGGCCGGGCCGGCTCGTCGTCATCTCATTGTCTAATGGGAGGATATTAAACGCAGCATCTTTAAATCTTCAGGATGTGAGGCCAGCAGTCATCAGTCTGCAGAGCGCTAGCCGCCGTCTGCTCCTCACCTCCATTACGGCAGGACTGGGCCCGCTTCCCGGGCCGGGCCCGCTTCCCCGGTCCAAATGAGGCGGCAGAGTCCTTGAGGACGAGGCGGCAGGGAATTAGCCTAAGTGTTGCCATTAATATTTCCTGGAGGGAGCAGGAGAATCCCTCAGGATGTGCTGAGGAGGCGCTCTGGGCCGGACCGGGCTCAGCGCCAAGTCCTGATGACCAGGGGAGTTCAGCAGAACTTTCTCTGTCCTCACACTCCCTCAGAGCCAGAGCTTCCCTCTGCTGTTCTACTCAGAGCTGTGAAAAGTATTCACTCCGTGACCGGGTTCTACGGTTCTGACCCGTTTAAATCTACCACATTAAACAGAAGATGATGGAGAATGGTTCAGGATCAAAAGTTCTGATGGTTCCGTTTTCAGAACCAGCCTCCAACTGGTGCTGACATACCTGTAGATGACCTTTGACCCTCTCTGCTCTCCCGACCTGACCACCTGGAGGAACGATCAGGACCCTTTGACTAGGCCACCTGTTTGAGCCTATCATAGGGGGACATGCTGGTGGACTGGGTCATGGTTCGGCTGGTCCTGGAGCCATCAGAACCGGCTCCAGGCCCGGTTCTGATGGCTGGATCTTCTCCTTCACGAGGTTCTGCTGGACCGGAACATCTTGGTTCCATGTCAAACCACCTCCACTGTGTCTGGCTGCTAGGAGGATGCTCTGGTTCTGTTAGTTCTGATGGATCGGGACCAGAACCGCCCAGCAGGTCCAGTTCGATCTCTAACGACTGATTGATTTTTTTTCAGGGTCCCAGTGAAAAGTCGGAGCTTCCAGATTATTCCTGCCAGGAGGAACCGGAACTGATCCTGGACGGAGGTCTGCCTCGCTACGCCTCCTCTCTGACCTCTGACCTCCTGCCAGCGGAAGAGGGCCTGGAGATGGCTGTGGATGAAGAGGAGGATGAAGAGGAGGATGAAGAGGAGAAGAGCCCGCTGCCCAGGAAGCCTGCTTCATCCTGGGAGGACTGGACGTTGTGGTCCGCTGGCCAAGCAGGAAGTCCACAGGAGGTCGGTTCTGTTTGGTTCTGTTTGGTTTTGTCTGTTTCTGGACCTTGTGATGCGTCTATAACCTGAGGAAGGTTCTGCTTGCAGCTCCAGGTGAGGAGAGACTCTCAGGATGACGAGGAGCTGCAGAAGTCTGACGTGGAGAGCATCTCATCTGTTGGGAAACTGATCCTGGGTGAGAAGCCACTCCGCCTCTTGGAACTCCGCTCCGCCTCTAGGAATTCCACTCCGCCTTTTAGAATTCCGCTCCTCCTTTTAGAACTCCGCTCCGCCTCTTGGAACTCCGCTCCGCCTTTTAGAACTCCGCTCCGCCTTTTAGAATTCCGCTCCGCCTCTTGGAACTCCGCTCCGCCTTTTAGAACTCCGCTCCGCCTTTTAGAATTCCGCTCCGCCTCTTCGAACTCCGCTCCGCCTTTAGAACTCCGCTCCGCCTTTTAGAACTCCGCTCCTCCTTTTAGAACTCCGCTCCGCCTCTTGGAACTCCGCTCCGCTTTTAGAACTCCGCTTTTTAGAACTCCGCTCCCTTTTTAAACTCCCGCTCCGCCTTTGAACTCCGCTCCGCCTTTTAGAACTCCGCTCCGCCTCTTAGAACTCCGCTCCACCTCTTGGAACTCCGCTCCCCTCTTGGAACTCCGCTCCGCCTTTAGAACTCCGCTCCGCCTTTTAGAATTCCGCTCCGCTCTTGGAACTCCGCTCCGCCTTTTAGAACTCCGCTCCGCCTCTTGGAACTCCGCTCCGCCTCTTGGAACTCCGCTCCTCCTTTTAGAACTCCGCTCCTCCTTTTAGAACTCCGCTCCTCCTTTTAGAACTCCGCTCCTCCCTTTTAGAACTCCGCTCCTCCTTTTAGAACTCCGCTCCGCCTCTAGGAACTCCGCTCCCCCTTTTAGAACTCCGCTCCGCCTCTTGGAACTCCGCTCCGCCTCTTGGAACTCCGCTCCGCCTTTTAGAACTCCGCTCCGCCTTTTAGAACTCCGCTCCACCTTTTAGAACTCCGCTCCACCTTTTAGAACTCCGCTCCTCCTTTTAGAACTCCGCTCCTCCTTTTAGAACTCCGCTCCGCCTTTTAGAACTCCGCTCCACCTTTTAGAACTCCGCTCCGCCTCTTGGAACTCCGCTCCTCCTTTTAGAACTCCGCTCCGCCTTTTAGAACTCCGCTCCACCTTTTAGAACTCCGCTCCACCTTTTAGAACTCCGCTCCTCCTTTTAGAACTCCGCTCCTCCTTTTAGAACTCCGCTCCTCCTTTTAGAACTCCGCTCCGCCTCTTGGAACTCCTCTCCTCCTTTTAGAACTCCGCTCCGCCTCTTGGAACTCCGCTCCGCCTCTTGGAACTCCGCTCCACCTCTTGGAACTCCGCTCCGCCTTTTAGAACTCCGCTCCGCCTCTTGGAACTCCGCTCCGCCTTTTAGAACTCCGCTCCTCCTTTTAGAACTCCGCTCCGCCTCTTGGAACTCCGCTCCACCTTTTAGAACTCCGCTCCGCCTCTTGGAACTCCGCTCCGCCTTTTAGAACTCCGCTCCTCCTTTTAGAACTCCGCTCCGCCTTTTAGAATTCCGCTCCGCCTCTTGGAACTCCGCTCCGCCTTTTAGAACTCAACTCCGCCTTTTAGAATTCCGCTCCGCCTCTTGGAACTCCGCTCCGCCTCTTGGAACTCCGCTCCTCCTTTTAGAACTCCGCTCCTCCTTTTAGAACTCCGCTCCTCCTTTTAGAACTCCGCTCCGCCTTTTAGAACTCCGCTCCGCCTTTTAGAACTCCACTCCGCCTCTAGGAACTCCGCTCCGCCTTTTAGAACTCCGCTCCGCCTCTAGGAACTCCGCTCCGCCTTTTAGAACTCCACTCCGCCTCTAGGAACTCCGCTCCGCCTTTTAGAACTCCGCTCCGCCTCTAGGAACTCCGCTCCGCCTTTTAGAACTCCACTCCGCCTCTAGGAACTCCGCTCCGCCTTTTAGAACTCCGCTCCGCCTCTAGGAACTCCGCTCCGCCTTTTAGAACTCCACTCCGCCTCTAGGAACTCCGCTCCGCCTTTTAGAACTCCGCTCCGCCTCTAGGAACTCCGCTCCGCCTTTTAGAACTCCACTCCGCCTCTAGGAACTCCGCTCCGCCTCTTGGAACTCCGCTCCGCCTCTTGGAACTCCGCTCCGCCTTTTAGAACTCCGCTCCGCCTTTTAGAACTCCGCTCCTCCTTTTAGAACTCCGCTCCTCCTTTTAGAACTCCGCTCCGCCTTTTAGAACTCCGCTCCTCCTTTTAGAACTCCGCTCCGCCTCTTGGAACTCCGCTCCTCCTTTTAGAACTCCGCTCCACCTTTTAGAACTCCGCTCCGCCTTTTAGAACTCCGCTCCACCTTTTAGAACTCCGCTCCTCCTTTTAGAACTCCGCTCCGCCTTTTAGAACTCCGCTCCGCCTCTTGGAACTCCGCTCCGCCTCTTGGAACTCCGCTCCGCCTTTTAGAACTCCGCTCCGCCTTTTAGAACTCCGCTCCACCTTTTAGAACTCCGCTCCACCTTTTAGAACTCCGCTCCTCCTTTTAGAACTCCGCTCCTCCTTTTAGAACTCCGCTCCGCCTTTTAGAACTCCGCTCCACCTTTTAGAACTCCGCTCCGCCTCTTGGAACTCCGCTCCTCCTTTTAGAACTCCGCTCCGCCTTTTAGAACTCCGCTCCACCTTTTAGAACTCCGCTCCACCTTTTAGAACTCCGCTCCTCCTTTTAGAACTCCGCTCCTCCTTTTAGAACTCCGCTCCTCCTTTTAGAACTCCGCTCCGCCTCTTGGAACTCCTCTCCTCCTTTTAGAACTCCGCTCCGCCTCTTGGACCTCCGCCCCTCCTCTTAGAACTCCGCTCCTCCTCTTAGAACTCCGCTCCGCCTTTTAGAACTCCGCTCCGCCTCTTGGAACTCCGCTCCGCCTTTTAGAACTCCGCTCCACCTTTTAGAACTCCGCTCCGCCTCTAGGAACTCCGCTCCACCTTTTAGAACTCCGCTCCACCTTTTAGAACTCCGCTCCGCCTTTTAGAACTCCGCTCCTCCTTTTAGAACTCCGCTCCTCCTTTTAGAATTCCGCTCCGCCTCTTGGAACTCCGCCCCGCCTTTTAGAACTCCGCTCCGCCTTTTAGAATTCCGCTCCGCCTCTTGGAACTCCGCTCCGCCTCTTGGAACTCCGCTCCTCCTTTTAGAACTCCGCTCCTCCTTTTAGAACTCCGCTCCTCCTTTTAGAACTCCGCTCCGCCTTTTAGAACTCCGCTCCGCCTTTTAGAACTCCACTCCGCCTCTAGGAACTCCGCTCCGCCTTTTAGAACTCCGCTCCGCCTCTAGGAACTCCGCTCCGCCTTTTAGAACTCCACTCCGCCTCTAGGAACTCCGCTCCGCCTTTTAGAACTCCGCTCCGCCTCTAGGAACTCCGCTCCGCCTTTTAGAACTCCACTCCGCCTCTAGGAACTCCGCTCCGCCTTTTAGAACTCCGCTCCGCCTCTAGGAACTCCGCTCCGCCTTTTAGAACTCCACTCCGCCTCTAGGAACTCCGCTCCGCCTTTTAGAACTCCGCTCCGCCTCTAGGAACTCCGCTCCGCCTTTTAGAACTCCACTCCGCCTCTAGGAACTCCGCTCCGCCTCTTGGAACTCCGCTCCGCCTCTTGGAACTCCGCTCCGCCTTTTAGAACTCCGCTCCGCCTTTTAGAACTCCGCTCCTCCTTTTAGAACTCCGCTCCTCCTTTTAGAACTCCGCTCCGCCTTTTAGAACTCCGCTCCACCTTTTAGAACTCCGCTCCGCCTCTTGGAACTCCGCTCCGCCTTTTAGAACTCCGCTCCTCCTTTTAGAACTCCGCTCCGCCTTTTAGAACTCCGCTCCGCCTTTTAGAACTCCGCTCCTCCTTTTAGAACTCCGCTCCGCCTTTTAGAACTCCGCTCCGCCTCTTGGAACTCCGCTCCGCCTCTTGGAACTCCGCTCCTCCTTTTAGAACTCCGCTCCTCCTTTTAGAACTCCGCTCCGCCTTTTAGAACTCCGCTCCGCCTTTTAGAACTCCACTCCGCCTCTAGGAACTCCGCTCCGCCTTTTAGAACTCCGCTCCGCCTCTAGGAACTCCGCTCCGCCTTTTAGAACTCCACTCCGCCTCTAGGAACTCCGCTCCGCCTCTTGGAACTCCGCTCCGCCTCTTGGAACTCCGCTCCGCCTTTTAGAACTCCGCTCCACCTTTTAGATCTCCGCTCCACCTTTTAGAACTCCGCTCCTCCTTTTAGAACTCCGCTCCTCCTTTTAGAACTCCGCTCCGCCTTTTAGAACTCCGCTCCACCTTTTAGAACTCCGCTCCGCCTCTAGGAACTCCGCTCCTCCTTTTAGAACTCCGCTCCTCCTTTTAGAACTCCGCTCCACCTTTTAGAACTCCGCTCCTCCTTTTAGAACTCCGCTCCTCCTTTTAGAACTCCGCTCCTCCTTTTAGAACTCCGCTCCTCCTTTTAGAACTCCGCTCCTCCTTTTAGAACTCCGCTCCGCCTCTTGGAACTCCGCTCCTCCTTTTAGAACTCCGCTCCGCCTCTTGGAACTCCGCTCCGCCTCTTGGAACTCCGCTCCACCTCTTGGAACTCCGCTCCGCCTTTTAGAACTCCGCTCCGCCTCTTGGAACTCCGCTCCGCCTTTTAGAACTCCGCTCCGCCTCTTGGAACTCCGCTCCACCTCTTGGAACTCCGCTCCGCCTTTTAGAACTCCGCTCCGCCTCTTGGAACTCCGCTCCTCCTTTTAGAACTCCGCTCCTCCTTTTAGAACTCCGCTCCGCCTCTTGGAACTCCGCTCCGCCTTTTAGAACTCCGCTCCGCCTCTTGGAACTCCGCTCCGCCTTTTAGAACTCCGCTCCGCCTTTTAGAACTCCGCTCCTCCTTTTAGAACTCTGCTCCACCTTTTAGAACTCCACTCCGCCTCTAGGAACTCCGCTCCGCCTTTTAGAACTCCGCTCCTCCTTTTAGAACTCCGCTCCTCATTTTAGAACTCCGCTCCACCTCTAGGAACTCCGCTCCGCCTTTTAGAACTCCGCTCCTCATTTTAGAACTCCACTCCGCCTCTAGGAACTCCGCTCCGCCTTTTAGAACTCCGCTCCGCCTCTTGGAACTCCGATCCTCCTTTTAGAACTCCGCTCCGCCTCTTGGAACTCCGCTCCACCTCTTGGAACTCCGCTCCGCCTTTTAGAACTCCGCTCCGCCTCTTGGAACTCCGCTCCGCCTTTTAGAACTCCGCTCCTCCTTTTAAAACTCCGCTCCGCCTCTTGGAACTCCGCTCCGCCTCTTGGAACTCCGCTCCGCCTTTTAGAACTCCGCTCCTCCTTTTAGAACTCCGCTCCGCCTCTTGGAACTCCGCTCCGCCTTTTAGAACTCCGCTCCGCCTTTTAGAACTCCGCTCCGCCTCTTGGAACTCCGCTCCGCCTTTTAGAACTCTGCTCCGCCTTTTAGAATTCCGCTCCGCCTCTTGGAACTCCGCTCTGCCTTTTAGAACTCCGCTCCTCCTTTTAGAACTTCGCTCCTCCTTTTAGAACTCCGCTCCGCCTCTTGGAACTCCGCTCCTCCTTTTAGAACTCCGCTCCTCCTTTTAGAACTCCGCTCCTCCTTTTAGAACTCCGCTCCTCCTTTTAGAACTCCGCTCCTCCTTTTAGAACTCCGCTCCTCCTTTTAAAACTCCGCTCCGCCTCTTGGAACTCCGCTCCTCCTTTTGGAACTCCGCTCCGCCTCTTGGAACTCCGCTCCGCCTCTTGGAACTCCGCTCCACCTCTTGGAACTCCGCTCCGCCTTTTAGAACTCCGCTCCGCCTCTTGGAACTCCGCTCCGCCTTTTAGAACTCCGCTCCGCCTCTTGGAACTCCGCTCCACCTCTTGGAACTCCGCTCCGCCTCTTGGAACTCCGATCCTCCTTTTAGAACTCCGCTCCGCCTCTTGGAACTCCGCTCCACCTCTTGGAACTCCGCTCCGCCTTTTAGAACTCCGCTCCGCCTCTTGGAACTCCGCTCCGCCTTTTAGAACTCCGCTCCTCCTTTTAGAACTCCGCTCCGCCTCTTGGAACTCCGCTCCGCCTTTTAGAACTCCGCTCCGCCTCTTGGAACTCCGCTCCGCCTTTTAGAACTCCGCTCCTCCTTTTAGAACTCCGCTCCGCCTCTTGGAACTCCGCTCCGCCTTTTAGAACTCCGCTCCGCCTTTTAGAACTCCGCTCCGCCTCTTGGAACTCCGCTCCGCCTTTTAGAACTCCGCTCCGCCTTTTAGAATTCCGCTCCGCCTCTTGGAACTCCGCTCCGCCTTTTAGAACTCCGCTCCTCCTTTTAGAACTCCGCTCCTCCTTTTAGAACTCCGCTCCTCCTTTTAGAACTCCGCTCCTCCTTTTAGAACTCCGCTCCGCCTCTTGGAACTCCGCTCCGCCTCTTGGAACTCCGCTCCGCCTCTTGGAACTCCGCTCCTCCTTTTAGAACTCCGCTCCGCCTTTTAGAACTCCGCTCCGCCTCTTGGAACTCCGCTCCGCCTTTTAGAACTCCGCTCCTCCTTTTAGAACTCCGCTCCGCCTTTTAGAACTCCACTCCGCCTCTAGGAACTCCGCTCCGCCTTTTAGAACTCCGCTCCTCCTTTTAGAACTCCGCTCCTCCTTTTAGAACTCCGCTCCGCCTCTTGGAACTCCGCTCCACCTTTTAGAACTCCGCTCAGCCTTTTAGAACTCCACTCCGCCTCTAGGAACTCCGCTCCGCCTTTTAGAACTCCGCTCCTCCTTTTAGAACTCCGCTCCTCCTTTTAGAACTCCGCTCCGCCTTTTAGAACTCCACTCCGCCTCTAGGAACTCCGCTCCGCCTTTTAGAACTCCGCTCCTCCTTTTAGAACTCCGCTCCTCCTTTTAGAACTCCGCTCCTCCTTTTAGAACTCCGCTCCGCCTTTTAGAACTCCGCTCCGCCTCTTGGAACTCCGCTCCGCCTCTTGGAACTCCGCTCCGCCTTTTAGAACTCCGCTCCTCCTTTTAGAACTCCGCTCCGCCTCTTGGAACTCCGCTCCACCTTTTAGAACTCCGCTCCTCCTTTTAGAACTCCACTCCGCCTCTAGGAACTCCGCTCCGCCTTTTAGAACTCCGCTCCTCCTTTTAGAACTCCGCTCCTCCTTTTAGAACTCCGCTCCTCCTTTTAGAACTCCGCTCCGCCTCTTGGAACTCCGCTCCGCCTTTTAGAACTCCGCTCCGCCTTTTAGAACTCCGCTCCGCCTCTTGGAACTCCGCTCCGCCTTTTAGAACTCCGCTCCGCCTTTTAGAACTCCGCTCCGCCTCTTGGAACTCCGCTCCGCCTTTTAGAACTCCGCTCCGCCTTTTAGAACTCCGCTCCGCCTCTTGGAACTCCGCTCCGCCTCTTGGAACTCCGCTCCGCCTTTTAGAACTCCGCTCCGCCTTTTAGAACTCCGCTCCGCCTCTTGGAACTCCGCTCCGCCTTTTAGAACTCAACTCCGCCTTTTAGAATTCCGCTCCGCCTCTTGGAACTCCGCTCCGCCTTTTAGAACTCCACTCATCCTTTTAGAACTTCGCTCCTCCTTTTAGAACTCCGCTCCTCCTTTTAGAACTCCGCTCCGCCTTTTAGAACTCCACTCCGCCTCTAGGAACTCCGCTCCGCCTTTTAGAACTCCGCTCCTCCTTTTAGAACTCCGCTCCTCCTTTTAGAACTCTGCTCCGCCTCTTGGAACTCCGCTCCACCTTTTAGAACTCCGCTCAGCCTTTTAGAACTCCACTCCGCCTCTAGGAACTCCGCTCCGCCTTTTAGAACTCCGCTCCTCCTTTTAGAACTCCGCTCCTCCTTTTAGAACTCCGCTCCGCCTTTTAGAACTCCACTCCGCCTCTAGGAACTCCGCTCCGCCTTTTAGAACTCCGCTCCTCCTTTTAGAACTCCGCTCCTCCTTTTAGAACTCCGCTCCTCCTTTTAGAACTCCGCTCCGCCTTTTAGAACTCCGCTCCGCCTCTTGGAACTCCGCTCCGCCTCTTGGAACTCCGCTCCGCCTTTTAGAACTCCGCTCCGCCTTTTAGAACTCCGCTCCGCCTCTTGGAACTCCGCTCCACCTATTAGAACTCCGCTCCGCCTTTTAGAACTCCACTCCGCCTCTAGGAACTCCGCTCCGCCTTTTAGAACTCCGCTCCTCCTTTTAGAACTCCGCTCCTCCTTTTAGAACTCCGCTCCTCCTTTTAGAACTCCGCTCCGCCTCTTGGAACTCCGCTCCGCCTTTTAGAACTCCGCTCCGCCTTTTAGAACTCCGCTCCGCCTTTTAGAACTCCGCTCCGCCTCTTGGAACTCCGCTCCGCCTTTTAGAACTCCGCTCCTCCTTTTAGAACTCCGCTCCTCCTTTTAGAACTCCGCTCCTCCTTTTAGAACTCCGCTCCGCCTTTTAGAACTCCGCTCCGCCTCTTGGAACTCCGCTCCGCCTTTTAGAACTCCGCTCCTCCTTTTAGAACTCCGCTCCTCCTTTTAGAACTCCGCTCCTCCTTTTAGAACTCCGCTCCGCCTTTTAGAACTCCGCTCCGCCTCTTGGAACTCCGCTCCGCCTCCTGGAACTCCGCTCCGCCTTTTAGAACTCCGCTCCACCTTTTAGAACTCCGCTCCTCCTTTTAGAACTCCGCTCCGCCTTTTAGAACTCCGCTCCGCCTCTAGGAACTCCGCTCCACCTTTTAGAACTCCGCTCCGCCTTTTAGATCTCCGCTCCGCCTCTTGGAACTCCGCTCCGCCTCTTCGAACTCCGCTCCGCCTTTTAGAACTCCGCTCCGCCTTTTAGAACTCCGCTCCACCTTTTAGAACTCCGCTCCGCCTCTAGGAACTCCGCTCCACCTTTTAGAACTCCGCTCCACCTTTTAATACTCCGCTCCACCTTTTAGAACTCCGCTCCACCTTTTAGAACTCCGCTCCGCCTCTTGGAACTCCGCTCCGCCTTTTAGAACTCCGCACCTCCTTTTAGAACTCCGCTCCGCCTCTTAGAACTCCGCTCCGCCTTTTAGAACTCCGCTCCGCCTCTTGGAACTCCGCTCCGCCTTTTAGAACTCCGCTCCACCTTTTAGAACTCCGCTCCGCCTTTTAGAACTCCGCTCCGCCTCTTGGAACTCCGCTCCGCCTTTTAGAACTCCGCTCCTCCTTTTAGAACTCCGCTCCTCCTTTTAGAACTCCGCTCCTCCTTTTAGAACTCCGCTCCGCCTCTTGGAACTCCGCTCCGCCTTTTAGAACTCCGCTCCGCCTTTTAGAACTCCGCTCCGCCTCTTGGAACTCCGCTCCGCCTTTTAGAACTCCGCTCCGCCTTTTAGAACTCCGCTCCGCCTCTTGGAACTCCGCTCCGCCTTTTAGAACTCCGCTCCGCCTTTTAGAACTCCGCTCCGCCTCTTGGAACTCCGCTCCGCCTCTTGGAACTCCGCTCCGCCTTTTAGAACTCCGCTCCGCCTTTTAGAACTCCGCTCCGCCTCTTGGAACTCCGCTCCGCCTTTTAGAACTCCGCTCCTCCTTTTAGAACTCCGCTCCTCCTTTTAGAACTCCGCTCCTCCTTTTAGAACTCCGCTCCGCCTTTTAGAACTCCGCTCCGCCTCTTGGAACTCCGCTCCGCCTCCTGGAACTCCGCTCCGCCTTTTAGAACTCCGCTCCACCTTTTAGAACTCCGCTCCTCCTTTTAGAACTCCGCTCCGCCTTTTAGAACTCCGCTCCGCCTCTAGGAACTCCGCTCCACCTTTTAGAACTCCGCTCCGCCTTTTAGATCTCCGCTCCGCCTCTTGGAACTCCGCTCTGCCTCTTGGAACTCCGCTCCGCCTTTTAGAACTCCGCTCCACCTTTTAGAACTCCGCTCCACCTTTTAGAACTCCGCTCCACCTTTTAGAACTCCGCTCCACCTTTTAATACTCCGCTCCACCTTTTAGAACTCCGCTCCACCTTTTAGAACTCCGCTCCGCCTCTTGGAACTCCGCTCCGCCTTTTACAACTCCGCTCCTCCTTTTAGAACTCCGCTCCTCCTCTTAGAACTCCGCTCCGCCTTTTAGAACTCCGCTCCGCCTTTTAGAACTCCGCTCCGCCTTTTAGAACTCCGCTCCTCCTTTTAGAACTCTGCTCTACCTTTTAATACTCCGCTCCACCTTTTAGAACTCCGCTCCACCTTTTAGAACTCCGCTCCGCCTTTTAGAACTCCGCTCCACCTTTTAGAACTCCGCTCCACCTTTTAGAACTCCGCTCCGCCTCTAGGAACTCCGCTCCACCTTTTAGAACTCCGCTCCGCCTCCTCGCTCCGCCTTTTAGAACTCCGCTCCGCCTTGCTCCGCTCCGCCTCTTGGAACTCCGCTCCGCCTTTTAGAACTCCGCTCCGCCTTTTAGAACTCCGCTCCGCCTTTTAGAACTCCGCTCCGCCTCTTGGAACTCCGCTCCGCCTTTTAGAACTCCGCTCCTCCTTTTAGAACTCCGCTCCTCCTTTTAGAACTCCGCTCCCCTTTTAGAACTCCGCTCCGCCTTTTAGAACTCCGCTCCGCCTCTTGGAACTCCGCTCCGCCTGGAACTCCGCTCCGCCTTTTAGAACTCCGCTCCACCTTTTAGAACTCCGCTCCTCCTTTGAACTCCGCTCCGCCTTTTAGAACTCCGCTCCGCCTCTAGGAACTCCGCTCCACCTTTTAGAACTCCGCTCCGCCTTTTAGATCTCCGCTCCGCCTCTTGAACTCCGCTCTGCCTCTTGGAACTCCGCTCCGTTTTAGAACTCCGCTCCGCCTTTTAGAACTCCGCTCCACCTTTTAGAACTCCGCTCCACCTTTTAGAACTCCGCTCCACCTTTTAGAACTCCGCTCCACCTTTTAGAACTCCGCTCCACCTTTTAGAACTCCGCTCCTCCTTTTAGAACTCCGCTCCACCTTTGAACTCCGCTCCGCCTTTTAAACTCCGCTCCGCCTTTTAGAACTCCGCTCCTCCTTTTAGAACTCCGCTCCGCCTCTTGGAACTCCGCTCCGCCTTTTAGAACTCCGCTCCTCCTTTTAGAACTCCGCTCCTCTTTTAGAACTCCGCTCCGCCTTTTAGAACTCCGCTCCGCCTCTAGGAACTCCGCTCCGCCTTTTAGAACTCCGCTCCTCCTTTTAGAACTCCGCTCCTCCTTTTAGAACTCCGCTCCCCTTTAGAACTCCGCTCCGCCTCTTGGAACTCCGCCCGCTTTTAGAACTCCGCTCCTCCTTTGAACTCCGCTCCTCTTGAACTCCGCTCCCCTCTTGAACTCCGCTCCGCCTCTTGGAACTCCGCTCCGCCTTTTAGAACTCCGCTCCGCCTCTTGGAACTCCGCTCCACCTCTTGGAACTCCGCTCCGCCTTTTAGAACTCCGCTCCGCCTCTTGGAACTCCGCTCCGCCTTTTAGAACTCCGCTCCTCCTTTTAGAACTCCGCTCCGCCTCTTGGAACTCCGCTCCGCCTTTTAGAACTCCGCTCCGCCTCTTGGAACTCCGCTCCGCCTTTTAGAACTCCGCTCCTCCTTTTAGAACTCCGCTCCGCCTCTTGGAACTCCGCTCCGCCTTTTAGAACTCCGCTCCGCCTTTTAGAACTCCGCTCCGCCTCTTAGAACTCCGCTCCGCCTTTTAGAACTCCGCTCCGCCTTTTAGAATCCGCTCCGCCTCTTGGAACTCCGCTCCGCCTTTAGAACTCCGCTCCTCCTTTTAGACTCCGCTCCTCCTTTTAGAACTCCGCTCCTCCTTTTAGAACTCCGCTCCCCTTTTAGAACTCCGCTCCGCTTTTGGAACTCCGCTCCGCCTCCTGGAACTCCGCTCCGCCTCTTGGAACTCCGCTCCTCCTTTTAGAACTCCGCTCCTCCTTTTAGAACTCCGCTCCTCCTTTTAGAACTCCGCTCCGCCTTTTAGAACTCCGCTCCGCCTTTTAGAACTCCGCTCCTCCTTTTAGAACTCCGCTCCTCCTTTTAGAACTCCGCTCCTCCTTTTAGAACTCCGCTCCGCCTCTTGGAACTCCGCTCCCCCTTTTAGAACTCCGCTCAGCCTTTTAGAACTCCACTCCGCCTCTAGGAACTCTGCTCCGCCTTTTAGAACTCCGCTCCTCCTTTTAGAACTCCGCTCCTCCTTTTAGAACTCCGCTCCGCCTTTTAGAACTCCACTCCGCCTCTAGGAACTCCGCTCCTCCTTTTAGAACTCCGCTCCTCCTTTTAGAACTCCGCTCCTCCTTTTAGAACTCCGCTCCTCCTTTTAGAACTCCGCTCCTCCTTTTAGAACTCCGCTCCGCCTCTTGGAACTCCGCTCCGCCTCTTGGAACTCCGCTCCGCCTTTTAGAACTCCGCTCCTCCTTTTAGAACTCCGCTCCGCCTCTTGGAACTCCGCTCCACCTTTTAGAACTCCGCTCCGCCTTTTAGAACTCCACTCCGCCTCTAGGAACTCCGCTCCGCCTTTTAGAACTCCGCTCCTCCTTTTAGAACTCCGCTCCGCCTTTTAGAACTCCGCTCCTCCTTTAGAACTCCGCTCCGCCTTTTAGAACTCCGCTCCGCCTTTTAGAACTCCGCTCCGCCTTTTAGAACTCCGCTCCGCCTCTTGGAACTCCGCTCCGCCTTTTAGAACTCCGCTCCGCCTTTTAGAACTCCGCTCCGCCTCTTGGAACTCCGCTCCGCCTTTTAGAACTCCGCTCCGCCTTTTAGAACTCCGCTCCGCCTTTTAGAACTCCGCTCCGCCTCTTGGAACTCCGCTCCGCCTTTTAGAACTTCGCTCCTTTTAGAACTCCGCTCCTCCTTTTAGAACTCCGCTCCGCCTTTTAGAACTCCGCTCCGCCTCTTGGAACTCCGCTCCGCCTCTTGGAACTCCGCTCCGCCTTTTAGAACTCCGCTCCACCTTTTAGAACTCCGCTCCTCCTTTTAGAACTCCGCTCCGCCTTTTAGAACTCCGCTCCGCCTCTAGGAACTCCGCTCCACCTTTTAGAACTCCGCTCCACCTTTTAGAACTCCGCTCCACCTTTTAGAACTCCGCTCCTCCTTTTAGAACTCCGCTCCGCCTCTTGGAACTCCGCTCCGCCTCTTGGAACTCCGCTCCGCCTTTTAGAACTCCGCTCCGCCTTTTAGAACTCCGCTCCGCCTTTTAGAACTCCGCTCCACCTTTTAGAACTCCGCTCCACCTTTTAATACTCCGCTCCACCTTTTAGAACTCCGCTCCACCTTTTAGAACTCCGCTCCGCCTCTAGGAACTCCGCTCCGCCTCTAGGAACTCCGCTCCGCCTCTAGGAACTCCGCTCCGCCTCTAGGAACTCCGCTCCGCCTCTTGGGTTTGACTCTCCTTCCTCTCCCTGCAGGTCTGTCCAACTCCAGGGAAGGCGAGGCCGAGTCTGATCTCACTCTGACCGACACCGACACCGAGTCAGTACCGCCTTGATCTGTCCGTCTGTCAGAACCACTTTTATCCTGGTGTCTACTGGTTCTGATTCCTGACTGGTTCTGGACCAATGCTGCAGAGTTCAATAAAGACTGGAAGTGAAGACAGGAAGCAGCTTTTCTGTTTCCTGTCTGGACAGGAACTCCAGTACTCTGAGTCCAGAACTCAAAGCCAGTTCTCATAATTGCTGGGCCCGGTTCAGAACGAACCGGGCCCAGCAATTATGGATCGCAGACTGCTGATGTCATCAGGCAGAAGAACAGAGCCTTGAGGAACACCAGAACTCAACGATGTTCAGATTAATTTCCACCAACAGCTGATACACATCTGAATTATGTGTTCGCCAGATTATCTTCAGATTAGATCCTCAAACTGTCATTGGATTGTCAGATCAGATTAAATCTGATACTATTTTATCAGAACCTGAAAGTGATTATCTGGTGTCATGTTTTCATCTGAACACAAACTGAAATAGTTTGAATGAGAGAAGAACATTGATGGGATTGTTTTATTCTTTGTTCTTGATAATCTGAAGGATCTTTGTTCCCTTTTAAGAACCAAAGTAATCATGATCACCCGAAGGCATCAGATGATCCGGTTCTGTGGAGTCAGAACCAGACCTCAGTGAGCCAGACCTTTAAATCTGGCTGAGGTGGTTCCTCAGGCGGTCCGGTCCGGTCCGGGCCACAGAACCGGTCATAGTCTTTGTGGGCTGATTCTCTGGCCTCTGCCTCCCCCTGCTGGTTAAACCAAGCAATAGCCTGAAGAGTCACTGGTTCTGCTCCAGTTCTGCTCCGGTTCTGCTCTGGTTCTGCTCCGGTTCTGCTCTGGTTTGACATTGAAGGAGTTTCAGAACCGCTGCAGAAGAAGTGGACCGGCCGGTTCTGATCCTGTTTCATTACACAGATTGATGTTTAACTGATCAGAACCAGAACCTGACGGGTTCTCCTCCCCTGCAGGTCCGTCAGGATGGTCGCCGCCGGCAGCAGGAAGAGGCGGAGCCAAGGCCGCAGGTACAGCAGCTGCTGATTGGTTGATTCCAGGAAGCTTCAGATTAACAGCTGAGCTGGTTTCCATAGGAACCTGCCAGAGAGGGAGGACGGGGAGGGGCAGGAGACACCTGCCTTCAGCCACTGGGGGGCGCCGCGCAGGTAGGACACACCACCACAGCCTGCTGAACCGGGTTCTCCGTCTCCATCCTGACCCGGTTCTGGCCCGGTCCTCCTCAGGGTGGAGGTGTGGCCGGAGGACGGCCAGTCCCTGGGCCTCAGCATCGTGGGCGGCCGCCACGTCATCAAGCGTCTGAAGAACGGCGAGGAGCTGAAGGGAATCTTCATCAAGCAGGTTCTGGCTGGCAGTCCGGCCGACCGGACCCGCTGCCTGAAGACCGGAGACAAGATCCTGGAGGTAGGACTCTGGTTCTGGCTTTTGTTCCAGTACTGGTCCTGGTTCTGGTTCCAGTCCTGGTTCTGGTTCCCCCTCAGGTGTCCGGTGTGGACCTGCGGGCGGCGAGTCATGAGGAGGCGGTGAGCGTCATCAAGTCTGCTCCGAGTCCGGTCGTCTTCATCGTCCAGAGCCTGTCGGCGACGCCGCGGGTAAACGGGTCACACCAGAACTTTTTGGGTCTGGGTCAGAAATGATCCAAAAATCTGAAAATGAATTCATGTTTGAAGGCCGACGATTTAATTAGGAAATATTGGGAATTTATGCAATTATTAAAATGAAATTTAAGAAAATTTAATCTGGAAAAGTTATAAAATAAACTTATTTTATAACTTTCCAACTGCCATATGCTAATGCTAGCTAAATATCGTCACTGACACTAAACACACCATGCTAATGCTACCATGCTAACAGTAACCACACAATGCTAATAATATTGTGCAATGCTAACAATAGCCACAGGATAAGATCCCTTGCAGCTGTTCTGAGGAGTTCTGCGTCTGTTCATGCTGAGTCAGAGTTCTGTGGTGACGGTTTCTGACCTGGTTCTGTCTGTTTTTTGTGCTGCAGCCGGTGTCGCTAACGGCTTCCAGCTACAGCAAACACAAAGCCAAGCGGACCGATCCTCTGGTAAGGACCGAGCCTCGGAGGCCAGCAGGGGGCGGCAGCAGGCCGGACAGGAACATGGCTCCTGCAGGGTCTTTGTTCCTCATCCTAGCCTTTTTCTGGATCTTTGTTGTGCTAGAATCAGCATGGTGGTACCGCTGACCCAGTTACCTGGTTCTGCTGCCAACCAGCAGGTTCTGTTCTATTTCCCCCAAATGGCTTTAGTTATTCTATTGTTATAAACACGTCAATAAATGAAACTCTTGTTTCTGGAAAACGCCACCTAGTGGATAAAATTATGCATCAGGTCGGGTTCCTCAGTCTCAATAGAACTTCTGACCCGTTTTACTCTGTCGGTGCTGTGAGTCCAGTCGGGTTCTGAAGAGATCCGTCGATCGGTACCAACACCAATTCGGGTCACAACCGGCAGCCTCATTCGGCAGAAGTTCTGATCCAGGCTTCATTTCTTCCCCGGTCAGATCCGGCTCTGGTCCAGAAAGCGCTCCAGAGAGCCTAGAGGACCGCCGGTCCAGAACCCTGCTGGAGGTCCGGATTAGGAGGAAGCTGGATCAGAACTTCCTTTTGTTCTGTACCTGTATTGGGCTCAGGTGGACCTCTCGACCAATCACATCTCTCCCTAACCCCCCCCCCCTCCACAGGTGCCTGAGGTAGCCCTGCCCCCCCTCAGAGAGCCCCCACCCTACAGGCCTCCCAGCCAATCAGAGCAGGAGCTGACAGTTCACCTGCAGAAGGTCAAAGGTGAGAAACACGACCAGCCCTGGTGCAGTCGAGGACAACCGGGCCTGATGGGTTCTGTTGTAAATGTTGGTTCTGTTGGGATTGCATAGAGACCCGGTTCTGATTCCCAGTTGGATCCTGGAGGCCATCGGAACCGGTTTCCGTCTTTGGATGTCTCGGTCCAGTGTCTGATTCTTTTCATAGTGTGTCCTCCAGGACTGGTGTGAACTTTGACCTGTTTGTGTCTTCCAGGACTCGTTTGAGCCAGCGCTCCGTCCGTCCGTTCCTAGTCGTCGTTCGGGAGTCGACGTTTCTGCTAGTCCAGCCTTTTGCTTTTCCTCGCTGTCTGCTCCGGTCTTGGTGCGCTTGGTTTCGGTTCGGGGCGTCTGAGCCGGGTGTGCGGGGCTCTGGGGTTTCTGGCTACTGATTGACATTGTTTCGATGCAAGCAGCTGATTCGCTGCTGGTTTTACTGGAATGGGATTTTCTGCTGGAATCTGATTCTTCCCTCTGGGATTGATTTCTTCTGTCTGCTGATCTTCCTACTTGCTGCCACTGATCCTCCATCCCAACTGATTCTACATCTTAAATCTAATAAACGGGTCAGAACCTGATTTTCTGACCCGCTTTGGTTCTGAATGGTTTCTGTTTGCCCGTGTCTGACGATTGGATCTAAAACTTGCTAATAAAGTTCAGATTAAATTTGATGCGTCTTCAGATTCATTCAGACACGGACTGAGAGCGGGTGGGGGGGTGATACAGGGAGGGAGGGGCATGGAGGGAGATGGGGGGGCATAGAGGGAGACGGGGGGGGGGGGGGGGCATGGAGGGAGATGGGGGGGCATGGAGGGAAATGGGGGGGGCATGGAGGGAAAGGGGGGGCATGGAGGGAGATGGGGGGGGGCATGGAGGGAGACGGGGGGCATGGAGGGAGACGGGGGGGCATGGAGGGAGACGGGGGGGCATGGAGGGAGATGGGGGGGCATGGAGGGGAGGGTGTGATGCAGAGCTGCTCTCCTCCACAGCAGCTCAGCTGACTCACACTAACGGATCGTTTTCTGGTGATCTGCGTGTTGCAGCAACCCGACGAGGAAACCAGTTCTGCTCCACACACTCTGACGCTCTCACTGTCTCTCCCCGTGGATTTATGTCTGAGTGTGAGGACTGGAGCATGGATGATGCTGCCACCGGGTTAGTGAGCTGTCTTTCTGTCTGTCTCTCTCTCTCTGTCTCTCTCTCTCTGCCTCTTTCTGTCTCTCTGTTTCTGTCTCTGTCTCTCTGTTTCTGTCTCTCTCTCTCTGCCTCTTTCTGTCTCTCTGTTTCTGTCTCTGTCTCTCTCTCTCTGTCTCTCTCTCTCTGCCTCTTTCTGTCTCTCTGTTTCTGTCTCTGTCTCTCTGTTTCTGTCTCTCTGTCTTTCTGTCTCTCTCTCTGTCTGTCTGTCTCTGTCTCTCTCTCTGTCTCTCTGTCTTTCTGTCTCTGTCTCTCTGTCTGTCTCTCTCTCTCTCTGGATGTTCTGGTGCTTTCTCTGCCAGAGGTCACCTTTCCTGCCGCTGCAGCAGAACCGGGTCGGGATGCTGCCGTGTCCCTGCTTGCTGCCGCTGATTAGCTGCAGCGCTGAGGTTCTGCTGCAGGAGGAAAGCGGATCTCTTAGCTGCTCCTGGAGAACTTCAGAGTAGAACCGGGTCGCTGCAGCAGAACCGCTTCAGAACATTCTGGTGCATCGTGAGGAAGACTCTAAATCGGATCTCTGAGTTCAGAAACCTCCTGGAAGCTAAAGATGCTCTCTCTGCAGCTTCACAGCTCGCCACTTTATTAGGTACAGCTTGTAGCTGGAGCCCGTTTCACCTCCAGAATCACCTGAATTCTTCTGGGTCCGGATCCAACAAGCTGTCAGAATTTAGTTCTGGTGCAGAAGATGTGAAGGTGGTCAGATAAAGCTCAGGAGGTTCCAATGGGTTCAAAGCGAGCCAAGACATTATCTCCCACAGCATGATACCACCTCCTCCAGGTTCTAACCTGTCCATCAGAAGCGACCAGTTCTGGTCTGGTTCTGGTGGATCCGTTTCTGTTTGTGGACAGTAGTGTGGTCTCCAACTTGATGAATACGAGCTGCTGTTCGGAAAATCAAAAATAAAACGAAAACAATTTTTACTGGAGATATTTTCCTCGTTTCATTAGCAGGCTAAATATACAGCTTTGCTTTGCTTTAGCTTTAGCTTTAGCTGACTGAATACTTAGCCTGCTAATTACATTGAAGCTAAGTGTTTAGCTTCAAGACTGACTTGGTAACTAAGCTTTTGCTGAAGATGCGTGACTGAACCTGTCTGTAAATCTAATGATGATGTGTTGTGCTAAATAATGAGCTAACTCATTGACTGGTTTCATGTTTTGATGTGATTTAACATTCAGATGTGATTTATCCTCTGGTATAAATCACCTTTTATACCAGAGGAACAAAATGATGCACTCAGGTAACATTTTAATTAAATACACCAGTAAAGCCACCAGTGTAAAATGTTAAGAAAATAAGAGTAAAAACTAACTCATGAAAACTTTACTTTAAAAGTTACTTTTTGTGAGCAGGAGAGGAATTTCAAGTCGTTTAGCTGCTGTGCAGAATCGCTCCTTCTAGTGGCGCCCCCTAGAGTGCGGGCACCTTGGCATCTTCTGATCAGGAAAGCTGCTGGAACCACACCGGCCTCCTGGACGACAGCCTGTTGGCCGTCCTGCTGGCCGTCCTGCTGTGTGTTTGTTTTTATTGTGGGAACCCACACTGTTTTTGGGTCAGGGGTCAGATTTAGGACTACGGTGTGAAGTGAGTTTTGGTCAGGGTTAGGGCAGTGGTTCCCAACGTGTGGGGTGCGCACCCTTTGAGGTGCGCAGTACCTTTACAGAGGGGGGCAGGAAGCGTTGTGGACATGAAAGAAACAACAGTTACACAAAAGTGTTTTGCTATAAAGATGGTTTGTAGTTTGTTGCAACCTGAAGTGTGAAATAAACTTCAGTGCAGAATGTGTGTAAAATATGCATAAAAGTTTATCTGGTTGAACGATGTTGATTCTTTTTTCTTTTTGGGGGGATTTTATTGTAATTTATGGGCGCCAGAAAACCTTTGGGTAGGGCTGCAATGTGGCGCAGTGGGTAGCAATGTTGCCTTGTAGCAAGAAGGTCCTGGGTTCGATTCCTGGCCCGGGGTCTTTCTGTACGGAGTCTGCATGGTGGGTTGTCTTCGGGTTTATTGGTCTTTTAAAATTCTCCCTAGGTGTGTGTGTGTGTGTGTGTGTGTGTGTGTGTGTGTGTGTGTGTGTGTGTGTGTGTGTGTGTGTGTGTGTGTGTGTGTGTGAAACTCTGCAGCTTGTTTCGACCTGATGAAGCAGCTCGGTTGGGTTGGTCTGCAGAATCTCCTCCGTTATTGATTGACTGACCCAGAGTGAGCAGAGCTGCTGTCCTTCAGCTCCGTCTGCCTGCAGGCCGCAGCGAGGATCGGACCGGACCCTTCTGGACCTCGGTGTTGGTTCCGTCAGCAGCCCGGGTGACTGAAGCGCTCTCCCGTGTTTTCCGCTGCAGAGCGCTGTTGTGAGCGTTATGGCGACCTGCAGGGGGAGCTGCTGTGTGTGGACCTGGAGAAGGACCGGCAGGGTTTGGGTCTCAGCCTGGCGGGAAACCGGGACCGGTCCCGGCTCAGTATCTTCGTGGTGGGCCTCCATCCCGGCGGGCCGGCCTCCAGAGACGGACGGATCCGAGTGGGAGACGAACTGCTGGAGGTGAGGAAGTGCCAACCGGCTGTTTCTGCCTCACCTGAAATCACCTGGATAGGTTCAACATGTTCCTCCTGTCTGACCCGTTTGGACCGGTTTAATGAACAAGGTCAATTACCTGTGTGTCCATCAGATCAACAACCAGATCCTGTATGGGCGGAGCCACCAGAACGCGTCGGCCATCATTAAGACCGCCGCCGCCAAGGTGAAGCTCATCCTGCTCAGGTATGAGGCAAGGCATGCTGGGAAAACCTGATCATTGGTTTCTGTTCCTGAAAAGCCATCAGATGTAAACATCAATCCGCCATCTTTAACCTGGATTAAACTTGGACCGGGTCCGATCTGCATCTATTCTGAGACCTGGTCACCTGCTGCTGTGTGGTGCATGTTGGGTAAAGGTCGCCTCGGCAGAACCAGCAGCTGAGAAGAGAGGAAAAAGATCCGACATGATGGAACCGGGTCAGAATAAAGTTCTGTTCAGGTTCTGATCCATTTAAAAACAGCAAAATATTGGTTTAGCCTTTGAAGTAGACACCAACTTCAGCGCCACAATGTTTGGACCTGGAGGCTGAGAAGATCAGCTGGTTCTGATGTCCCAGTATGAACTGTTATGGCTCTGGTTCTGCCCCCTGCTGCTGAGGAGGAGGAACTGCTGTTTCACGTGAAACCGTCTGCAATCCTCATGGTCAACAAGACCCGCCCAGAAACGGCCTGGAGCGTTCTGATTGGTCGGCCTTGTCATGATGAGGTTCTGTTGCGGTTCTGTAACTTCTTCTGCAGAAACACCAGCAGCTGTTTGCTTTCACTTTCTTCTTCTATGTCTCTAGAAACGACGACGCTCTAAACCAGATGGCTGTTTCTCCTTTAACGGCCCCTCCTGTTGCCCCTCCTGTTGCCCCTCCTGTTGCCCCGCCCACCCTCCTCCGGGCCAGCCTGGAGGTAAACACACACACACACCTTCACACACACCTCAACACATTAAACTTCAACCATGAGAAATCTTCTGGTGCCATCAGGTTCTTGGGGTCAAAGGTCAGTCAGGAAACAGAACCTGCAGTGGTGATTCCCTCCAGCAGGGGGAGCCGCAGCATCCTGACCAAACATAGAAGAATCTGAGGTAGAATCAGAACCGGGTTCAGATGGATGTAAAAACATGGCCGCCTCTGTGTTTCCTGGTCAGGTCGGAAGCTCCGCCCCCCCTGAGCGGCTCCGCCTCTCGCCGGACCCGCCGGTGAGATCCGACCCATGTTCTGCCGAACAGGGCCAGAACCCGACCGACGGGTTTGCTCGGAGCGACGACGCCACCCCAGAGGCGGAGACGCAGAGGACGGTCCGGAGAAACTCCGCCTCTTTCGGCCACTCCCAGGTTCATCCTGCAGTGTCCAGTTAGAGGACAGACCAGAACCAGAACCTTGACCCGCCCTGTTCTGTGTTTCAGAGGCTCAGCGACGCCACAGATAGTGATCCGCAGGCTGCCAGGGCGCCGCCGGTGCTCCAGGTACACACAGCAGACCATGGGCCTCTGAAGCGGGTCGGCTCAGAACCGGCTTGTTTAACATCAAGCTGACCCGGTCTTCTCCGGGTCAGAAGGTTCTGATCTGTTTTTAACTTCCATCAGAACCAGTTGTAAACACGCCCAAATATGGCGCTTCTTGCCGTACATTTTCCAGAACCAACATTTGGACTGAACTTAAATCCAAGCAAAAGTGTTCAGAACCGACCCGTGTCAGACCCAAAGAACCAGCTACACAAGACCAATGTTCCCTCTAATTGTTCATGTGTCTGGGCGTACACACAAGCTTCCTGGGCCACTGAGGACCACTGTGAGCATCATCAGTGTACACGGCGTGGCCACGCACAAGTATCATAAATCTGGAATCATAGAAAGTTGCATGGCTTATTAAAAAAATCAAATTACATCAGCAATTTTCATTTGTTTGCTTTTAATTTAATTAAATTAAAATAAAAAAAGAAAAGAAAACATTGCTGTTCATGAGATGCATGCTATAAGTAAGAGTCCTGCTTCAGCCAGAGTGAGAAATGAGACATTACACCTTTCAGACATGAATGTTTGTTCATATTAAAACATTCATATTTTGCACAATGAAATGTTTTCTGTAGCTTGTGATGCAGTATAAATTCTTGTAAAATATTTAATTACAGTTTTTTTCACGTCTGCCCTTCTCACTTCTCCAGTGGTTGTTCACTTAGCCCAGGTTGATGGTCAGTCTGCTTCTTGCTTTATGTGCTTGAATTCAGCATATTGACTGTTAATGGCCTCCATAATCTGTGGGTGGAGGAGAATGGCCTCATACTTCTTTGCCAGTGTACAAATGTCTGCTTATCCATAGTCAAAAGTCTGAACTCAACATTTCAGTATCAAATGCAGACCATTCCTTTCATTTGATTTGATACCATTTGATCTTAGAAGAAGTGCATTTCTTTTTTTTACTTTGTCTTGGTGAGTGGATGTCCCACTAGACATGATAAGCTGATGGCTTTCACGTTTCTTAACTCTACCGCTCTATTCTGACCTGCACGGCCATATGACCAAGGCACGTAACCCACGTAGCGAAAGTGAACCGTATCGTATCATTGGCTGGATTCCTGTCACTCACTGAGTTCGATGCAAAGTAGTACGGAAAAAAAAAATATTGGTCCATAGTCAAAACTGATGTCTGAGTTCAATGTCCACTTTACGTTGGACTTTATTTTATGCGCTACATAGATTTTCTTGTGCGCTGAGAATATGTGAGCAGAGCACGATTGCGCAGCTTAGAGGGAACATTGCACAAGACCTGGATCAGAACAGAACCAGAACCTGGAGCCGGTTCTGGTTCGGGTTTACGGTTCTGTTCTGATCGGGATCCAGTCCAGCAGCTCCAGCCGACAGACGGCAGCTTCTCCTCCTCTGGTTGGCGCCGAGGTCCAGTGCGCTAGCCGAGGTACCGCCCACGGTTCTGGGCGACCCACGTCGGACCCTTTCCGCTGCGCCGTGGTTCCGGGTCAGGAAACGGTTCTGGAGATCTGCAAGGGTCGGTCCGGACTCGGGCTCAGCATCGTGGGAGGAACAGACACCCAGCTGGTAACAGCTAGTTCTGTCGGGCTGAACAGAACCGGTTCGGTCTCAAACGGGTCGCGGTCTCTCCTGCAGAACGCCATTGTGATCCACGAGGTGTACGAGGAAGGAGCGGCGGCCCGGGACGGACGGCTCTGGGCCGGAGACCAGATCCTGGAGGTACCGCTGCTGGTTCCAGTTCTGTTTCCGGTTCTGCTGGGCTGACACTCATTTCTGGGTCCAGGTGAACGGCGTGGATCTGCGCGGGGCGTCCCATGAGGAGGCCATCGCCGCCCTGCGGCAGACGCCAGCGAAGGTCCGGCTGACGGTTCTGAGGGATGAGGCCCGGTTCCGGGAGGAGGAGAACCTGGACCGGTTCCGGGTGGATCTGCAGAAGAAGAGCGGCAGAGGACTGGGCTTCAGCATCGTCGGCAAGAGGTCCGACTTCCTGTCAGCTAACCCTAACTCTGTAGAACACAGGTGTGAAACTCCAGTCCTGCAGGTGACCTCTGGGTGACCTCCAGGTGACCTCTAGGTAGAAAACGTCTTGCTTTCCGGATGTCCTGCTGCCGACCTCATTAATCCATCCAGGTGGAGCAGCAGAGCCTCATCTAACGGTTGCAGGAAACCCTGAGTTCTGGAGTTTCACACCTCTGCTTTAGGGGAACCGGACCGGGACCAGAACCGCAGCCCGGTTCCGCTGAGCCCAAACAGATGAAGAATCTAAATGTGGCGCCTACTACAGCTGAATGATGGTACTGGACCTGTGTGTGTGTGTGTGTGTGTCTGCATGTGTGTGTGTGTGTGTCTGCATGTGTGTGTGTGTCTGTGTGTGTTTGTGTGTGTGTGTCTGCATGTGTGTGTGTCTGTGTGTGTCTGTGTGTGTCTGCATGTGTGTGTGTGTGTCTGTGTGTGTGTGTCAGGAGCGGCAGTGGCGTGTTCATCTCGGAGGTGGTCAGAGGGGGCGCCGCTGAGCTGGATGGACGGCTGATGCAGGGAGACCAGATCCTGTCGGTGGACGGAGAGGACACGAGACGAGAGACCCAGGAGGGCGTGGCCGCCATGCTGAAGGTGAGGAAGAGATGGAGGACGAAGGCAGGAAGGAGCAGCCGGTTCTGGTTCTGATCGGTCCTGGACAGAACCAGGAGGAGGGTGTGATTACTTTAACCTGTAGTTTTTATCAGGCTCAAAATAAAACAAAATGTTTTCATAAATTTATTCACAGAAATAAAACGTTTCAGTTGTGATGACCTTTGACCTGTCCCTAGAAGCGGGTCAGACGTCCTGACCTGGTTCTGAGGAGCTGCTCTGGTCCAGTTGGACAGGAAGGGTTGGTTCTGTTCAGTAGAACCACTTTAAGAACCAGAACTCTAGGGCATGTGCAGAGCTGATTCTGGTTCTGTCCCACTTCCCTGTGGTTCTGTTGGTTCTGCAGTGCGCCCGTGGACCCGTCCAGCTGGAGCTCGGCCGCCTCAAAGCCGCTTCCTGGATGTGCTCCAGACTGGCCACCGGGGGGAGACAGGTGGGTTTCTGGGACCGGATCAGAACCGACCGGGCCCGGTGGAGCCGCTGGTTCAGATCAAGTTCACACCCAGAACCTCATGTAACTGCTGCTGGTCGTCATGGTTATGATTTGAAAAGTGTGGCGTACTTCTCCAGCTGTGCTTCCATTGATGCAGATATTAACCAAATTATAATTCTGAAAATAAATATTCTGCAGAAACGCACCAAATAAAAAAGGGAAAAATTTTCCAGCCGTTTTCTGTCAAACTGCACCACGAGTTCTGACCAACAGGATGCTACTGCTGGCAGAAACGCAGGAGAAGAAACGACAGGAAGTGGCAGCGATTGCTAATTTCCAATTCATCCTCTTTGTTTGGGATTGTTTTGCAGCTTTTATTACCGAAAACGTTTCTGTTCCTTCCAGGTGAGCAACATCAGCAGCTCAGGTGTTGAGGCCTCACCTGACTCCCTGGTGACCATTGAGCCAATCAGCGCCAAGACCGGCTGTGACATCACTTCCTGCTCCGAGAGCAGCTCAGGTGAGGCACAGAGGGAGATTTTGATTTGATTTTTAAAAGCATTTATTCACTTAGTAGTGATCCATAGGAACATTCAACGCAAATTCAAATGAACGCATTCATAAAGTTCAGAATAATATAAAGTCAATAATGGAAAAATATTTTCATCCACTTTTAAATATCTACATTGTAACGTCACTGTTGCTGTAACCAAACTGCTTTGCACAGTCAGTATTGTAATCATTATTAATTTGGGGGGCAACAGCTCTACTCCCAGAACCCTCCAGGACCCTCTGAGGGTGTAGAGCTGGTCCAGTGTTCCACGACCAGAACCAGAACCACACTGCTCTTCCTGAATCCGAGGTTCAGCTATCCGACGAACCCTCCTCTCCAGAACCCTGAATAGACCTGGCCAGGGAGGCTTTAGAGTGAGACCGCTCTCTAATTGGAGCACAGCCTCCGGTCCCCCAGTCTGCCAATACGGGGGAACTGCCCCCGATGTCCATGCGATACTGCAGAGTCACGTCAGCCAACACAACCCTACAACATCCAGAGCCTTGAGGAACTCCGGCCAGACGTCATCCACCCTGCGGCCCTTCCACCGAGGAGCTTTGTAACCACCTGGTCCCCAGAGCCTGGAGACCCGACCCAGAGTCCCCGGGCTCAGCTTCCTCAATGGAAGGCATGTTGGTGGGATTGAGGAGGTCTTTGAAGTATTCCGTCCACCGGGCCACAACGTCCCGAGTCGAGGTCAGCAGCCCACCATCCCCGCTGTAAACAGTGTTGGTGTTGTCCACCAACAGGTTCAAGGGTTGCCACCGCGACAGGCACTGACAACCTTGCAGCTGCAGCTCTGATAAGCCGCCTCGACAATGGAGGCACGGAACATGGTCCACTCAGAGTCGACGTGTTGGAAGCTCTGCCGGAGATGGGAGTTAAAGCTCCGTCTCACAGGGGATTCTGTTCCCAGCAGACCCTCACAACACGTTTGGGCCTGCCAGGTCTGACCGCCATCCTGCCCACCACCAGAGCCAATCACCACCAGGTGGTCAGTGGACAGCTCTGCACCTCTTCACCCGAGTGTCTAAGACATACGGCCGCAGATCCAATAAAACCTTTTAACTGAGCTCTTTTACCCCTTTATATTCCTTCGATTTTCTTTTAGTTGTGGTACTTTAAAAACTTTCATAATCAGACTTCTTCCACTATGAACTAAGTCATCCACATGGATTCCTCCTTGTGGAGCCGTTTGACTGTCTTCGCTCCGTTCAGCAGAAGTAATTGAGGTTGCTCTCCTGGTGAAGTTCCCTCCCAGATGTCTCCTCTGGTGTCTCTGGTTCACCATTTTCATTAACTGAAGCGTCTGTTGTTGAACCTTTCAGGGTAATCCGTCATAGTTACATCCAAAACACCTCAGAGTTTTCATTGTCTCAAAAATTGTGCAATCAAAGCTCTCAACCTTAAATTTCATCACTGTGCTCACTTCCTCAATATCGTTTTTCAGAATAGGAAACAGTTCTCTTCTAAAAGAATCATCTTGTTTCAACTTAGCTGATCATTACCGACACGATCTGAGCGCCACGATTCCTGCAGCAGGTCACTGACGGCAAATTAGACAGAATTCATTAACGGGAAACAATTTCTGTAATAATTCATCTCAGCTCCACTGAGAGAGAGAGAGACTCATCCAACCTGTGTGTGTTTCTGTGTGTGTGTGTGTGTGTGTGTATGTGTGTGTGTGTGTGTGTGTGTGTGTGTGTGTGTGTGTCTGTGTGTGTGTGTGTGTGTGTGTGTGGGGTGTGTGTGTGTGTCTGTGTGTGTGTGGTGTGTGTGTGTGTGTGTGTGTGTGTGTGTGTGTGTCTGTGTGTGTCTGTATGTGTGTGTGTGTGTGTCTGTGTGTGTGTGTGTGTGTGTCTGTGTGTGTGTGTGTGTATGTGTGTGTGTGTGTGTGTGTCTGTGTGTGTCTGTGTGTGGTGTGTGTGTGTGTGTGTGTGGGTGTGTGTGTCTGTGTGTGTCTGTGTGTGTGTGTCTGTGTGTGTGTGTGTGTGTGTGTGTGTGGTGTGTCTGTGTGTGTGTCTGTGTGTGTGTGTCTGTGTGTGTGTGTCTGTGTGTGTGTCTGTGTGTGTGTCTGTGTGTGTGTGTGTCTGTGTGTGTGTGGTCTGTGTGTGTGTGTCTGTGTGTGTCTGTGTGTGTGTGTGTGTGTGTGGTGGTGTGGTGTCTGTGTGTGTGTGTGTGTGTGTCTGTGTGTGTGTGTGTGTGTGTGGGGGTGTGTGTGTGTGTGTCTGTGTGTGTGTATGTGTGTGTGTGTGTGTGTGTGTGTGTCTGTGTGTGTCTGTGTGTGTGTGTGTGTGTGTGTGTGTGTTGTGTGTGTGTGTGTCTGTGTGGTGTGTGTGTGTGGGTGTGTGTGTGTGTGTGTGTGTGTCTGTGTGTGTATGTGTGTCTGTGTGTGTGTGTGTATGTGTGTCTGTGTGTGTGTATGTGTGTGTGTGTGTGTGTGTGTATGTGTGTCTGTGTGTGTGTATGTGTGTGTGTGTGTGTGTGTGTGTGTATGTGTGTCTGTGTGGTGTGTGTGTGTGTGTGTGTCTGTGTGTGTGTGTGTGTGTGTGTGTGTTTGCAGGCGTCCGGACGGTGCAGATCACCAGGGTAACGTCGTCTCACAACACACCTGAGTTCTTCAGAACCAGAACCGGTTCTCACTCTGCTGCTCTCTGATTGGACCATTGAGGTGTGTGATGTCACCATCAGACCCAACTGGATCTTCTCCAGAACCTCTGGTCCTGATCCAAAGGACTTTCAGCCGGGTCAAAACAGGGATCAGAATCAAAATAAATGGGTTAATCTTCAGAACCTACAGAAGTACCAGAGAAGTTCTGTGGTATGGTACCAACAAAGCGTGTACCATACCAGACTTTTGTTGGTATGGTACCAGTACCAGTACCTGGCCCGTCCAGCAGTATGCCTACTCCTCCAAATTTGTCTGGAAGTGGTTCTGACCTAAATCTAAAACTGTTCTGCTGTCCAGAACCCGACCTGAACCCGGTATTGGTCCCAACACCAGTCCAAAACCCATTACAGAACCCGATCCGTCTCCAGTCCAGAACCCACATTTTTGGTTCTGAACCATCCAGTTGAGCAGAACCAAGAAGAAAAAGCTGGGTCCAATCACTGAGCAGCAAACAGACCGTCCTCTGGTTTCCTGTGAATGAGAGAGGTTCTGGTTCTGACCCACTCAGGGCAGCGGCGACTCCCTGGGGGTGAGCGTGGCGGGGGGGCAGGGCAGCCCGCTGGGGGACGTCCCCGTCTTCATCGCCATGATCCGGGCCAACGGCGTCGCCGCCAAGACGCACCAGCTGAAGGTGAGCGCCGCTCTGGTTCTGGTTCCGCTCCAGAACAACTCGGCGTGACCCGATCAAAAGCTTCTGCTTGTGTCCATTTCTTCTTGCTTCATCCATGAAGTTCCGGTTCTGGTCAGGAACCGTCACCTGTTTATCAGACTGGAGCAGAAACAGAACCGTGCAGAACCTTTTCAGTAATCTGTAGGAAGAGGAAGCAGGTTGCAGCGAGCCGACGGTCGGCCATGTTGGCTACGCTGCAGGGAAACCAGCAGAGCTTCTTAACTGAGAAGCAAAAACCACCTCAAACTGGGAAAAGAGGTAAAATGTTTCTGTTTCTGATGCGATTCTGAAACGTGCTTAAAAACCATCGACGGAAAAACACGCTGAGTGACAACAACTTCCTCCTCCACCAAACTGAAACTAGATGGAGGCGTCAAGTTTTAGCGGGTGGAGGATTCGGCTAAAAAACACGAGACATTTCTACTGCTAGCGCTAAGCTAACACGACAGCTTTGGTTGTAGTTACCCAGAATGCCCTGCACTGTAGTCCACTCCCTGCGTTTGGAGCGGTTCCTGGTCCGCTTGGTGTTCACATTCAAACTGAACCCAGACCGAGGTTTGGAGGAGCAGAGGTCAGAGGTCAAATAAAGTTCACATTAAGTAAAACAAACCGCAGTTTATAGACAAATGGACTGGATTTGGGTTAAAGTGGACTGAACTGGGCTTTGGAAACCGCTGAGACCTGACCCGGTTCTGAAGTCATCTGGTGGACCGCGGCTGCCTCTCACATCGGCCAACAAAGTAGGAGGAACTTTTTAGCTGGGAGGAAAGACGAGTTTCAGTTCAGCAGCCAGAGGGAGACGATCCACCGAGGCTCCGTCTGCGTAGGGTCAGGGTTGGGGTCAGGGCCGGGGTCAGGGTCGCCAGCCGACCTCAGAGCTGCTAGAGCTCACTTCAGCAGGGACCCAAAAACACTTTAAACCATCGATAAGACCTTAAACTGGATCCTGATGCAGCAGGGAGTCGGTGAAGGGGTCGTAGAACCAGGGTCACAGATTGCTGCAGCATCGTGGAGCTGCAGCATCGTGGAGCTGCAGCATCTTGTTTGCGCTGCTGCAACGCTGCATACAAAGAGTCAGGATAATCTAAACGTGACGAACGACGGGATCAAACTCAGGCAGAGGAAGATGAGATCTGACCTTAGCAAGGATCTGGCTTTGATAGCAGCGCTAACATGCTAATCACATTTAACAGGATCAACAATCAGAAAGACGTCTGAAGTTGGATAAGACATTGGAATCGAGGTTTAATGATCGGATGGAAAACCTCCAGACATCACCAGCATTTTAACAGAACACGAACCAATACAGTCGCTGGAACTTTAACAGTTTTATCAAGTCATGAAGGGAAAGCGGCTCTAAACCTTCAAGGGTTGCATTGCAAAACCATCGGATCCAGAAACCATCGGATCCGGAAACCATCAGATCCAGAAACCATCGGATCCGGAAACCATCAGATCCAGAAACCATCGGATCCGGAAACAGGAGACGGTCAGGAAGTTGGAGCCACATTTTACATGTCAGTGTTGGAAATCGCTTTTGGTTTGTGACATTTTAAAGATTTCACAGCTCTCTGGTCGTTAGCAAGGCCGTTTCTAAGTATTTGCAAAGAAATACAGAAAGAACCCAAATGGTACCGCTGGTACCGGTCTGCCTGAGATGAGGATGTTCCACCTGTTCCATCAGGTTTGTTCTGGTCCGGTTCAAAGACGGGCACCCCTGTCCTTAGGGGGTCGTTGAGTGTCTGCCAGGTGGACGAAGCTCCATCCCAGTTCACCTGTTCAGTCAGAACCAGCTGTTCACTGGGGTGTTCTGCACTCGGGTTCTGATCCAGTCTGGACCACATTCCACCTGGACCTCCAGTTCTCACACAGATGTTGCTGGTTGCTGGGTTCCAGAAGCAGGAGAACATCTTTGGTTCTGGTTGAGGTGCTAGAACTCAGGCCTGGTGTTCTGGTTCCTGTCCGCTCTAGGCATTGGTAGAACTCCTTTAGAGTTCTGGTGGTACTCTCCATCCAGAACCGTGACGGACCCTCCCAGTCCACCGGGTTCTGATGGCGGAGACCCTCAGAGGTTCTTCCTGGTGGCCCATCTTCCTGACGGCTCCGGTACTTGCTGGCCCGGGTTCTGGACTTCAGTCTGGTTCTGTTCTGAAAACATGGCCTGCTGAAGGCGGTTCTGTTAGGTGCAGCCGGGTCGGTTCTGTGTGTCTGCAGGTGGGGGACCGGATCGTCAGCGTGGGGGGACAGCCGGTGGACGGCCTGTCCCACAGCGAGGTGGTGGCCATGCTGAAGAACAGCTACGGGAACATCAGCCTGCAGGTGAGCCTCGGATCAGAACCGGTACCACAAAGTACAACCCAGGTTGTGGTCTAGCTCTGATGTCATTGTCACCGTGAAGAGCAGCTAGAACCGGGCCTCTGTCCGGCCCTGTCAACCTTCAGAACCAGAACCCTTAGACCCGGAACCTTTGGAGCTGCTCAGGTCCAACTGGGTGGTTCCAGGTCCAGACAAAGTCTTGGTTCTGGTGACCCACATGATTCCTGGACTACTTAAAGTTCCCATTATGTCTTGTTGGGGAGGTTCTGTTTGGTTCTGACCCGGTCAGAACGCATCCCTTCTCAGGACTCAGGGTTTCAGGTCCGATCAGTCGATTCTGATCGGACCTGCCGCCTGCTTGTTGGACCAACATCACGCTCATCGACCTCAACTCTGCCGCCGCAACTGCAGCCTGACGGCCGACAGCGACACACACACACCTGCTGAGACAGAGTGAGAACACACACACACACACACACCTGCTGAGACAGAGTGAGAACACACACACACACACACACACACACACACACACACAGACACACACACACCTGCTGAGACAGAGTGAGAACACACACACACACACAGACACACACACACCGAGGTGGAGGTAAGCTGACCTCTGACCTCTGACCCCAGGGGTCCTCGGTCCCGCAGCATCACTCTGGAGAAAGGCTGTGAGGGTTTGGGCTTCAGCATCGTCGGCGGCTTCGGCAGTCCGCATGGAGACCTCCCCATCTACGTCAAGACCGTCTTCAGTAAGGTCAGAACCGGCCGGTCCGCGGGTCGCCTCAGAACCTCCGTCCGTCCGTCCTGACTGTCCTGTGTCTCTGTGTCTCAGGGCGCGGCGGCGGTGGACGGGCGTTTGAAGCGCGGCGATCAGATTCTGTCGGTGAACGGTGAGAGTCTGCAGGCGGTGACCCATGAGCAAGCGGTGACCATCCTGAAGAAGCAGACGGGGACGGTCACTCTGGACGTCCTGTCCTGACCCGGACGTCTCCGCCGCCGTGTCTCCGCTTCCTGCTCCGCCCTCAGGCGCCTCGCCGGCTGCTGCATGCGCTCCTTCCTTTGCAGCTTCTCAGTGGATCAACTTCCTGTCTGGTTCTGGAACCGGAGCGGCGCCTGGACCGGCCCACAGCGAACCGGGCTCAGCGGTCTGCCACCCGGTGGTCAGAGTGGGGACCGCAGCCTGTCCTCCTGCAGGTTCGCTTCGTTTCCACGGGAACGCTCGGATCTGACCGACTGTGTCTCCATGGCGACGCCTGTCATTCCTCGGGTCGAGCCTGAGGTTCTGGTTCTGGTTCTGGTTCTGTCCGGATCATTCCCGGCATGTTTCAGACTTCCCCAGTGTTCCCAGTGTTCCCAGTATCGATGCATGCAGCAGCACCACAGCTCAGCACGGAGCCGTCTGATTGGTCAGCAACTATGATGTCACACCAGGTCGCAGAAAAGCCGAGACGAGGTTCTGTCGGGTCCCGGTTCTGGTTCTCTGGGTCGGTGTGGCTTCCTGCCATCAGGCGACCCGAACCTTCCGGTTCCGGTTCTGTTCCAGGTCCAAAGTTCTGTTCATCAATTTGTTACTTTATTACATGCATTTCTGATTTCTCTGGGTGTATTGTTCGTCCATCTCCATGGAGACGGCTCTCAGGATGTTGTTGGCATGGTGCCCGTTGCCTTGACAACAGATGTGGTGTCTTCCACATTAAGCTGCAGACTGACGACCCTCATGACCCTCATGACCCTCATGACCCTCACGACCCTCACGACCCTCATGACCCTCACGACCCTCACGACCCTCACGACCCTCATGACCCTCATGACCCTCACGACCCTCACGACCCTCACGACCCTCATGACCCTCATGACCCTCATGACCCTCATGACCCTCACGACCCTCATGACCTCATGACCCTCACGACCCTCACGACCCTCATGACCCTCATGACCCTCATGACCCTCACGACCCTCACGACCCTCACGACCCTCATGACCCTCATGACCCTCACGACCCTCACGACCCTCACGACCCTCACGACCCTCACGACCCTCACGACCCTCACGACCCTCATGACCCCAAAGAAATGTCCAGAGCAGAGGAGCGAGTCTGGAGAAACTCCTGGAGGTTTTCCTGGATTCCCAGAAATCCAGGCCAGTTTTCCTGTAAACATCCAGCTTGGATCGTTCCGGCCGTTTCCTGCTGAGCAGAGATGGGATGGCGGCCAAACGTCCCACAGCAGCTGCTGGGAAAATCATCTCCACATTTCAAACCTGCCTCAGCAGCTCCTCGGTGCTGCAGCTCCTCGGTGCTGCAGCTCCTCGGTGCTGCAGCTGAGCTTCTGCTTTAAAACCTGGGTGTTAATGCTAAAGCGTTAGCTTTCTCTTATAAGCAGAACTAAGCTAAGCTCTGTTAGCTCTTGGTTGTACAAATATGCTCAGTATTATAGCTTAGCTTAATTTCATTTCCACTCCATCTGTGAGCTAAAGGTTTCTAATTTAATGTTCACAAAATATTTAGAGAGCAACGTTTAATATTTCACTAGATTGAAATTTAGTTTCGTAGCTAAACTGGCCAATCGTTTACATTTTACTGTTAATCAGTCTGAAACACTGACATTTTAATTATGAATGTAAAATTGGTCAGGAAGATTAATACAAATGTTTATAATTCTTGAGAAGCTAAAGCTAATTTGTTGTTAGCATAACAGTAGAGAGCAGCTAAAGGGAAAACAGTCTGCAGACATTTACATATCAAGTCATGTGCACAAATATTCTGTCTTAATTTATTTGCTGTTTCCACTGGAAATAATCAGATTTCTGTGTTTTTGTTGCCACTTTGTGCCGCGTCCCATCAGAACCTGAAACGGGTCTGTTTTAGTTTCATGTCATGTTGCCAAATGTTTTTGATTTATGGTGAGATTTAAATGATGATTAGTTGAGAAATAAATAAAGATGAATGAAGTCAGACTTTCTCTGTTTATCAGGAACAAACAAGACCTTTAAACTGTTTCACTTTGCATTAAATTCATTCTGTCACTTGATTAAAGATTAAACTTTCTGTTGATATACACTACCATTGAAAAGTTTGGGGTCTCCTCATTCAGTACTGTAGCTTCTGTGAGGAGCTAAACTGTTTTCAGATGTGTGAACATGGTTGCACAAGGGTTTTCTAATCATCATCTAATAATCTTCTGAGCCAATGATCAATCACATTGTACCATTAGAACAGTGGAGTGATAGTTGCTGGAAATGGGCCTCTATACACCTATGTAGATATTGCACCAAAAACCAGACATTTTTAGCTAGAATAGTCATTTACCACATTAGCAATGAATAGAGTGTATTTCTTTAAAGTTAGGACTGGTTTAGTTATCTTCATTGAAAAGTTTGGTGCTTTTAGTGACATTTCAATGTGACCCCAAACTTTTGAACGGTAGTGTATTTCAAACTAAATATTTTGAAGTGGAATTTGAACCTGCAGCAGCTAACAGCATAGCTAACGGTAAGCTAGCAGTAAGCTAACGATAAGCTAACGGTTAGTGGTTCTGGTTCTGACCAGCATCTGGTGATGGATCGGAACCGATACACTTGATCATTTTACTCTTCATCACTTCACTTGATATTTTTATCAATATTCTGTTTGTGATTCTGATTAGAATTTAAAATATTTATTTTTCTTTGAATCTGAAAAGGAAGTGAAACTGAATTTGGATCCTGGAGTTTTTATAGTTGGTGATAAAAATGATATTTAAAGGTTTACAAGGAAACATGACCTTGATTAATCATTCATGTTCAGTTGCTAACTCAGGTCTGGACTTTGACTGGGACGTTTTATCTCGTGGTGCTGTGAAGTTCAGGAAGACTCCGGGAGTCGGATCAGAACCGTTTATTCCAAGACGTTCATGTTCACACAACAGAAACATTTCATGGTGTTTTCACTGAACGATGAATCATTGACAGCTCAGATCAGTGATTAATCTGGATCTGGCTGCTATGGGTTACTGGTCTCTAGGCCAGGATCACATGATCGGGACGATTGAACTCTGATTCCAGGAAGGCCAGAGCCAATGGGATGCCTGCAGGCCGGTCACATGGCCGTAGATTTTTCCTCCACGGCGGTGATGACGTTGTCGTAGACGTTGCTGCTGTCTCTGGCTCTGCAGCACAAACACAGTCAGCTTTAAGGTCCAGATTTGTGAGCAGCGAGGCTTCACCAGGAAAACGCACTGGTTAGAAAATGGGATTTTCAGCTGCTTCCATTCACCGTTGCCATCTCTTAACTTCCTAATGCTAATGACTCAGCCTGGGTTTCTCCAGGGATGCTGGTCAGAACAGGAGCAGGAGCTCCGGTCGTCTCCTCACAGAGCTTTTAAACCTCTGGACAGGTTCCGGTCTGCTGGGTCTCCAACATTTGAATAAATCATCAAATGAATCTTCACTCTCTGGACTCTGTCTAGACTTGAGTCATTTTGTGTTTTAGTTTAATTCTGATGAAGTTCTGATCCCAGAGTTCTGCTGCGGTTCTGACCGTTCTCCAAGTCCTGACCAGTTGCTGCGACTCGTCTGCGGTTCCTACCTGGTGAGGTCCAGCCGCGTCTCGTGCTTCTCCGACTCCAGGCTGCTCCTCGGCCTGCAAACAGAACCGGGTCGAATCAGTCCAACGTAAAACACCCGGACCGGGCCGGGCCGGGCCGGTTCACCTGGACCAGGAGGCTGCAGGTGGCGCCACTAACCACCGATAAGAGGAAGTTGGGCAGATATTCAGCTTTCCTTTAATATTTTTGATATTTCAGTAGAAAAAACTTTCTCCAAATTATTTTTCCTTTTATTAAAGTTATAAAATGATCAGCTCAACAAAAACTTATAAGATCACCAATATTAGAAGAAAAAAACATTTCATTAACAAAAAGAAAAGCTTTGATTGAAAAAACTAAACTAATTAGTTTTAATAAAGTAACAAATGAACTAAATTAGAGTCTCTAGGCAGGAAGTTAAACTTGTTTTCTGCTGCGCCGCCTCCAGCCAGCAGGTGGCGGTAAAACCGTCTCCGTTCTGCTCGGAAACTGAAACAGCAGCTGCTTCACCTCAGGACGTCCAGGTTGCTCTCGTAAGCGTTGCTCTCAGAGAAGGCGGCGCCGGAGCTCCTGCTGACGACACACACACACACACACACACACACACACACACACACACACACACACACACACACACACACACACACAGGATTCACCAGCAGCTCATGCTGACCAATCAGCAGTCGGCTTCATCTGAAACATTGGCCTGCTAAAAGTGGTCTAGTCCAATCAGCTGTCTGACTGTTTCTGCTCCTCAGAGGTGATGAAGATGAGGTGATGAAGATGAGGCGATGAAGATGAGGCGATGAAGATGAGGTGATGAAGATGAGGTGATGAAGATGAGCTGCGACTGACCTGCTGGATTTGCACCAGACCTTCTTCACCAGCGCAGCGATGAAGGTGAGGATGAGGAAGCCGCAGACGGCGACGATCCCCGTCAGCCACTGGGGCAGCAGCCGCTCCTGGTGGCCGGCCTGGCCTGCAGGCAGAGGTCAGAGGTCACTGGCTAGCCAGTCAGAGTGGAGCGGTTCTGACCCGGTTACTCTGGAACCGGTCCTGCTGACCTTTGACCTGTGGGCAGAGCTCCCTGGTGAACAGCAGCAGATCTGGTTGCTTTAAATCTGTTCCTAGATCAGATTTACACTGTAAAACACCAACAGCTAACTAAAGGTTCAGTTTTCAAAATAAAAGCCCATCCTCTGCTGACAGGAAACAAGTTGATAAAAAATCTAAATGTTTAGAAACTCTTCAGTTTAAGAGTTCCACAAAATGCAGCTTTTATTTTGATATTCCACTTCCAGTTATTGGCAACTCAACTTGCAACTAAGCTAAATATTTAATTTAATATGGAAAATAAATATTTGTTTTAATGTAGATATTTAGAAAGCAGAATTTAAAGTTGCTTTGGATCAAGATATTTAGTGCATTAAATATTTGGAGCTAAATATTAACTTTGCAATTATTTCCGGCCAAATATTATGTTTGAATTCAATATTTAGTTTGCAGCTGATATTTAGCAAAGCAGGAACAACATGGTGAGTTTTTCAATATTCAGTTCAGTGGTTTTGAAAACTGAACTGAACCAAATGATTGCTGTTCATTTTTACAGTGTAATTTTACAAACTGGACCCACAAATATTCATAAATATTCTGCTGTTTTTAGTAGTTCTGCTCCAACAGATCAGTTGCTGGTTTATTGTTTTATGATCATAATAAACGGAAAAGATTCTTCCTGGATCAAAGTTCCTTTAAAACTTTAAACATTTAAAGTTTAAACATTTTAGCTCGAATCAAATGTTTCTTCATTTTATTCCATAATTTAGATTTTAAACTGTTTCCTGCTTTAAACTTCACATCATTTGGACCGGATTGGATCTCAGAACCTCAGATTGGATCCCGGTGCAGGTGAAGCAGCTTACCTGTCTGGGCCGCCGTGGCTCCGACCAGAACCAGAACGCAGAACGTCAGTTTGGTTCTTCCCATCTCTGAGTCTGAAGCTCTCTGAGTGCTGCAGGTTTTCCTGCTGCAGGTTTTCCTGCCGCAGTTCGGATCATTTCTGTTAATCTGTAACCGGGCTGTTATCTGCTCCACTGCCTCGGCCCGACTGCGGCCACAGAACCAAAACCGGAGCCGGCTTCCTGCTGGAAACCGGGCCAGAGACCCGGTTTCTCTGCACAAAGTTCACCTGCAGAAAACCGGAAACGCTTTCAGGACGATTCAGGCTCTTCTCGGGTTGCCAACGCAACCAGACTATCACCATGGCTGCATCATCACGTTCACAGAACCGGAACCGAGCCCGGTTTGGTATCGGTTTGGTATCGGTTTGGTATCGGAGGGCGTGGAAACGCGTGGGGGTGAGTGGAAATCAGACTGGGATGGATTCATATCTCATTTCTCTGCTGCAGTTTCTCATCAGAAGTTTATTAATTTTCTCAACGTTAAAAATGTTTTATAAATGTTCAGTGTTTCCATCCAATCACATTTCTTTCTGCTCTGTTTCTAGGCAGAATATGATTCTGATAAGAAAAATAAAAAATGTGACAGCGGATGGTTGTTTCTGCGTGGTGTTTAAGGTTCCAGCTTTATCTCATTGAGTTAAAATGCATCAGAAATCACTAAGAGTAGTTGGTCTTTAGTAGCAGCTACTTTGGTCGCGCAATTCTGATAAAAAATAAAAAATGTCCAGAGCAAGAAAACAAAACATTTCACCTGCAACATTATTGAAGGATTTTGTGTTTTCATCTACAATCATTTGCTTCCATTTCTTACAAACTGGATAAGAAATGATTATCCAGTTTGTAATTCCCATAGTAAAAATAATATAGGAATGATTTTTAATTCCTATATTGCACAATTAAGTATGTTTGAAATAAGTTTTTCTTACATTTTTTGCCTCAAACTTGTTTTTACTTTACAATTTTGCTCCAATTAACACAAAGTTTAGAGACATTAAGATGTTTCTGACAGCAATGGCCTAGTCAAAGGACAGAGGAGAAACCACAAAATGTTTTCCTTTGATTGCTGAGAAACGAGCAGAAATGATGTGCTGGTTGGAATAGATCAGGGGTCAAAGTTCAGTCCTTGGGGCCGCTCCGTTTCCTCCAGATCATAGACGCTGCAGGGCAGCCAGCGACCTCCAGTCTGGAGTTTGACCCCTGTGGGAAACAGGATCAGATCAACAGGAAGTAAAGCCACACTGGATTACCAAAATAAAACGGAACCCAAACATGGAAACTTAAACCGTCCAAAGTAAACAGAATCTTTTATTTTTCAGTAAAAATCAAACTTTGCTGCTTGAACGTCTGGATGAAGCGACTGGTGCTGTTAGCATTACAGCTAGCATTAAACTACTTCCTGTTTCCTGCAGGCCGACGTCCAGCAGATATTTAGGATCTGAACGGAGATAAAGCAGAAGACGGACGGGTTTAGGGTTCTGGTTCTGGTTCTGGAACAGGAGAACGTTCTTCGCTCCAATAAATGATTGTTGGACATCAGAAGATTTTATTAGAAGATGACAAAAGTCTGAAGCTTGGAAGCAGAACCTTTCACAGTAAAGCTAGTGCTGTTTCTACATGATGGAGGTGAGCAGAAGTCTTCAGCGTCTGCAGGTTCCTACAGCAGGACGCAGGCGGACGACCGCTTCCTACTGAGCATGCTCAGTAGGTTCAGGCTGATCTGGGCCGGGTTGAAGTCCTGCGGGTCGGAGCGGCAGGTCCGCCGGTCGGTCCCGCCCTTCTCCCTGGAAGTGACCCGGTACCGGGCCTTGATGTTCCTCAGAGGGTCGTGGTCCGGGTCGACCCGGTCCGGACACCTGAAGGCCTCCTGGACGACGCGGCCCTGCAGGGTCAGGCCCACGAAGCCGTTCCTGAAGGTCAGCATGCGGACGAGCGGCGAGTAGACGAACTGGACGCACAGCAGCTTCCCTGATGGAGACAAACAGACGCATCGGACCAGAACCGGACCAGCCGGAGAGAAGAAGACCAACTGGCTCAGAAAGATACACGGTGGAGGGAAGGAAGGAAGGACCAGTGCCAGCCAGTGGTGAAGTTCTGGTTCTGAAGGATTGGTTCGACGGCGGCCATCTTGCCGTGTCCCTGTTGGGTCCTGTAGTCGCCTCACCTGACGCGACGTCCCAGACCTTGACGGTTCGGTCCTGAGATCCGGTGAAGACGAAGCGGTCGCTGTCGGCGAAGGCGGCACAGAGGACGCCCTGGAAGAGAAGCGTCTGGTTGGAGCGGAGCAGAGTCTGGGTCTCCTGTGGCCTGAACCCGTCCGGTCTCACCTGGTACTCCATGGTGTGGTCCAGCGGGTCCAGGGCCAGCGGGTCCAGCGGGTCCAGGGCCAGCGGGTCCAGCGGGTCCAGGGCCCACAGCCGCAGCGTGGCGTCCTGGGAGCCCACCAGGACGTGCGTTCCCCAGTTGCTTGCCGTGACGCAGGTGACCCCGGAGCTGTGAGGCTGCAGGTCGGTGGCGACGCCGAGGCCAAAGTCGTGCAGCCTGACCTCGCCGCCGGCCGTCCCGTACAGCAGCCGGCGGCCGGGCAGCAGCGCCATGTGGGCCGGGGGGCCGTGGAGCGGCGGCAGCGCGGCCGTGGCCAGGGGCCCCTCCACGGCGGGGAAACCGTCTCTGCTGCCGATCTGGAACAGGCGCAGCGCGTCCCGGTGGGCGACGGCCAGCAGGCCGTCCTGGGAGCCCAGGGCCAGGCAGAGAACCGGGTCCAGGCCCTCCGGGGGCGGGATGCACAGCGTGTCCTGGGGCGACGCCAGCGGGTAGATCAGCACCGTGCCGCTGCGCAGGCCGCACAGCAGGAGGCGCTTCTGCTGCGCCAGCTCCAAGCAGCTGACCTCCGCAGACACCGGCAGGCGCTCCGACACGGAACCTGGGCAGAAACGGGCCGGGTCAGAGGAGAACCCGGATCCGGAGTTCTGGTCGGGGCCCGTTCAGAGAGCCGCTCTGACCTGTGCGCTTGTTCCAGCTCAGCACTTCCCTCTGGTTCTGGTGGCGCACGTAGAACACCTGATCTCCATCTCTGGTGACGGCGGAGTGGGCGGAGCCTGCCGGGATGTGGGGGAGGGGCTTGTGGCTGCGGTCATAGGTCAGACTCCACAGCTGGACCGAATCCGCCGCCGAGGAGGCCGAGACCGCCCAGTGGCCGTCGAGCAGCAGGGAGGTGACCGGAGCGCTGCAGCCGCACAGAGTGTCCACTAGGCGGCCGCTGGTCACCGACCAGACCTGACCAAACCAGACCACAGGAAGTTACTGCCACTGCATCCTGGCTTCCTTTCACAATAAAAGCTTCACTCATTCTTTCTTTCATTTTATTGACAACCTGCCAGTTTACTACAAACACCAAAAATCCAGTTCATAGAAATATATAATACAAACAGCAATCCCTCCTCCAGCAGAACCAGAACCAGAACTGGGCTCAATATCAGCAACTGGACGTCAGAGAAGACAGAGCAGAAGAACGGATCTAGAAGAAGTTTCTATGTTAGTGAAAGGCGGCTCGTTTAGAGACGGGTCATGATCTATAGAAGTAGAGCGGTTAGATTCTGGCAGCAGTCGCTCAGTTGATGTTGTGGTTCCTGGGAGCAGAACCGGACCGGATGGAGCAGAACCGGACCGGATGCTCATCCTGCTCCGATGGTTTTACCATCTGGATGTTCAGGATGTCTCATGAATCGGCTTCCCTTCCTGCTGTTAGTGAGGAAGATACCAGCTGAGCTCAGCGCTCGGTTCTCACTCGGATCAGCTGATCCGCCGCTCCAGTGACGACGCGTCGGCCGTCCAGCGACACGCAGGCCGATAAAACCTCATCGTCGTGCTGCAGCTCCAGGAATCGGTCCGCCGAGTCGCTGCAGACGCGGAACAGGCTCAGAGTCCGCTCCCATCCTGAACACAGCGGCAGGAAACACCTGGGTTTAGCTGGACCTCAGGATCAGAACCGGTCCAGTCGGGTCTCTGCTACCTGCTATGAGGATCTTCTCATCCTCTGAGGCTGAGAAAAGAGACGGAAGCTCAGGAAACTCTGCCACGGTTTGCTGTCCTGTTCTGCAGATCTGCAGACAGGAAGAACTTGTGAAACAGATTCATCACATCCAGACTGACCATAGAAATATTATCCTAGAACCTCAAACTGGTCCAGGTTCAGTGGAAAAACTCACCTGATGCAGGAATCCGTCTTCTGACACCACGAATAACGAGCCACGTTTAGGCGACGTCACTGAAATCACTGGACTCAGGCTCCGGGTCAGCCGCACCGTCGTCTGGCTCCCAGTAACCGGGTCAAAGATTCTGACCCGGTCCAAGTCGAGCAGAGACACCACAAAATCTCCCAGAACCCCCAAAACCAAAGAGCCGTCCTCACTGTGGATCTCGGTTCCGTCTGATGTCCAGACCTTCACCTGCAACAGCATCATGATGTGTTTAACCCTAAACACATCATGAGTAAGGACTGCACATGAGTAAGTGCAGTCCTTACTCATGATGCAGTAAGGACTGCAGAAAGCCTGTCTCTGTTAGAAGCAGACAGAACCTCAGACGGACTTTGGACTGAATGCATCCAAAAGACAAAGGGATCCAGAACTTTATGGCGACAGAGAGATGAAGCTAAAACCCAAAAGCCCCACAGAGGAACCGAAGAGACCAAAACCCGAATCAGCTAAAGTCCAAGGAACCTTCAGGAACAGCAAAGCCAATCAGGCTCCGCCCACCACCTACCTGCATCCAGGTGTGGACAAACAGCAGCTGGTCAGACACCTGCAGGTGAGCCGAGGAAGGGGCGGAGCCAGCAGGCCCCGCCTCCTGGATGCAGAACAGCTGCTGGCCGCTCTTTAAGCTCCACCTCCTCAGGGAGCCGTCTGCAGCCAATGAGAGGCAGTGGGCGGAGCTTTCGATGATCTTTACTGACAAGATGGCCGCTAAGACAGACAGGAAGTAGCCGTCATGGTCCGATCTGAGCTGTAAGAAATCTCATGTGAGTTTTCGGACCCACCTGACGGTCCCTGCAGAACCTGCAGGAGATGTTTGTCCAGGAGGCTCCAAACCGCCACCACGCCGTCAGCTGACCCGGTGACCAGCAGCCGCAGCGCCGCGCCCACGGCCAAGCAGAGCACACCTGGAAACAGCCACACCGCGGCTAACTCATGATGCTAACTCATGATGCTAACACATAATGCTAACTCATGATGCTAACTCATGATGCTAACTCATGATGCTAAACCCATGATGCTAACTCATGATGCTAACTCATGATGCTAACCTCATGATGCTAACTCATGATGCTAACTCATGATGCTAACCTCATGATGCTAACTCATGATGCTAAACCCATGATGCTAACTCATGATGCTAACCTCATGATGCTAACTCATGATGCTAACTCATGATGATAACCTTATGATGCTAAACCCATGATGCTAACTCATGATGCTAACTCATGATGCTAACCTCATGATGCTAACTCATGATGCTAACTCATGATGATAACCTTATGATGCTAACTCATGATGCTAACTCATTATGCTAACCTCATGATGCTAACTCATGATGCTAAACTCATGATGCTAACTCATGATGCTAAACTCATGATGCTAACTTCACTGTGAGCTTTAGACATGGTGAGCAGAACTCACCATGTCTAAAGCTTCAGAGGAACCGGGACGTTCAGAGGAACCGGGACGTTCAGAGGAACCGGGACGTTCAGTGGAACCGGGACGTTCAGTGGAACCGGTTCTGGTTCCGTGTTGCTCCTGGACTCAGGAACCGACCGAACCTCTTGGACTTTTATCGGCTCTGAGGTCACAGAGGTTTGGGAAATCGGCCAACGATCCTTAAACCGTGAACCACATAAAAACTCACATCTGCTCTCCTCTTGACCTCTGACCTCACGCTGTCTGACTCTGGTCACCATGGTAACCGTTACATATCCCTTCAAAATAAGATGCAGATGGGCCACAAAACCAACATTTTCCTTTTATAAACATTTAACTCAGGATATCGACTGATGGACCCTGAGCTGTTTCTCCTGCTGGAGACGCTGAAGTGATGCTCAGGGAGACACTGGGTCTCCATGGTGATGCAGTCTGAAGCGTCATTGGCTCATCAGGTCACCTGACCATCCAGAGCAGCTTGGACTGTGGGAATCAACCCACCGGGACAAACCCATCCTCCTGCCTCTCTGGGCCTGCAGACAAACTTTCCAAAGAATCTGTTCTGGTTCTGTTCATTTTGCTGCTTGTGGATCAATGTTGGCGCCAAAACGCCACCGAGAGAATCCGGTAAAGGATTTTCAAAATAAAAGACCCTCCAGACTCACATAATTCATAAAACGTAAATATTTCATTATTTGTTGGTACCGGGCCGTGGACCAGGGATTGGGAACCACTGTGGACATGAGGGACCTGGGGGACATAGAGGACATGGACATGATCGTCTGTTCCATCCACTGACGGTTTGGCGCTCTGACCTCTGTGGGGTGCAGTCAGCGTGTGCTGCAGCGCCCCCCCTGGCTGCTGCAGGAAGCTGCTCCTCGGGATCAGAACCGGCTCCGGACACGTTTGGAGCCAATCGTGGCACTGGCTGCAGATCCGACCAATCACGGTGCAGGAGGTGGAGGCCAGGGAGGAGAGTCGGGCCAGCAGCTCGGAGTAAAACACCGACCGCTCTGGAGTCAGAGGAAGCACAGCGGGTCACCCAGAACCGACCCAAACGGGCCAAAACATTCCAACCCAAACACACTGACCCATATGACCTGACAGGACGTCCAGGCTGGGCTTCATGAGGACCAGAGTCTCCCGGACCAAACCAGTTTCACAGCAGCTCATGTACTGGGAGCACTGGTCCAGGTCGCTGATCAGGCTGGACACCCCACAGACCCGGATCTGACAGTAGAGCCACTCGGCGCTGCCTGCACACACAGAACCAGGAGACACCGGATCCACTGGTGAAACTGGACCGGGACTGTCTGAGGAACCTTCAGATACAAACATCTGGCTCCCTGCTGTGCTGGAGCTTTGCTTGATCTGAGCACGCTCAGTTCAGTCATGCGTCGTACCTACTACTTCCTGCCGTAGCTCCTCCCACAGACCGCCATGCAGCAAGTGATGCGGCAACTCCTGGAGCTTTCGGACATTCGCCAAGCCTGGAGCAAACCACAGCGGCTGGGGCGGGACCTGGGGAAGCAGAGAGCCAATCAGAACTCGGCATCCACCCTTATTTGTTTCATCACACAGAGGGCGCGCTCAGACAGCTCCTCGTGTCCACCAGAGGAGTCCTGGTACCTTCCTGTCGGACAGCAGCAGCGTCAGACCCGGAAGAGCCGCCGGCTTCAGTCTTCCAGACCAGCGACCCAGAAAATACTCCGCCAGGATCCTGTGTGTCCGCTCCCGTCGCTCTGGTGTCAGATAGCGGGCTTTGACTACTTCTGAGAGAAGCCTAGAAGAAGCTTGATGTTACTCCATAAGAACTGAAGCTGCTCCTGGACATTTGGACATGGAGGACATCTGACCGGCTGCTGAAGGCCAGCATGGCGACTCCGTCGGTCCACCGGACCTCCAGCTGGTCCTGCAGGTCCCGCTTGAGCCGCGCCCACAGGAGGGGTGGCATCCGGATTAACGACGGTGTCAGAGGCAGGGAATACCTGTATACCTCGCTGATGATGTCATCATCCAATGACATGACATCACGCAGTTCCGCCTCCATCAGGCCTCTCCTGTAGAGTTAGGACAGAGACGGTTGGTTCAGATTTAGTGGATCATCATGAGAACCTCCAGGTCTGATCCGTATCTCTGCACTATTGGATCAGCAGGAACCAGAACCAGGAAGCTGGTTCTGGTCCAAACCTGAACGGTGGAGCAGACGCCGTTCTGCCGTTTGCTTTCATTAACTTTGAAAACACTTGGCTAATGATTTTTCCATTCACTCTGTGACTTTGTCTCGTTTTTGATCCTTTGACTGAACAAATAGTTCCAACCACAGGTTGGATTCCAGGTGAACCTACCAAGACCTGGAAAGGTTTCTTCTTCACCACATCCTCAACTGATGCTCTGCCAGTTTCCTCACCTCGCTAACACGATGCATCCCAAGGCCCCGCCCACCAGCTCCTTCCCATGTTTCTCCTCCAGCTTCAGGAGGAGCTGTGACATCACTTCCTCTGAGCTGGAGCCCAGCAGGAGCTCTGTTGGCGGTGTGAAGGAGGTGCAGTGCTCGGCAGCAGACAGGAGGAGCTGAAGGTGGAGAGGAGAGCCGGAGGCGTGGAAGCTCTGCAGCACCGCGTCCTTCTGCTCCCGGGTCAAAGTTCGCCGAGCCGCCTGCAGACGGGACTCCACGATCCGCTGCCCTTCGTCACGAGACAGACGGTCCGCCTCAAATATGCTTCCTGCCGCGCCCGGCCTCAGCCGCATGCTGGCGAACGCCTCGCTGGCGGTTTCCACGGAGAGCAGCAGGTGGACGTTTGGAGGCACGTCTGCGGGCAGCCAGGCCAACCGGTGGGCCTGGTGTTGGTCTGCCAGCTGCTCCAGGGAGTCCAGGATGAGGAGCAGAGTGTTCCCCTGCTGAGAAACCTTCTCCAGCGTGTTCTGGAAGAGCCGCTGCAGCTGCAGGTGAGAGCTGACCGACAGCAGGGGGGGCGGAGCCAGGCCACACGCCAGACACACCTGGAGGCAGACGCTGTGGACGACATGGTTGATGTTTGGTCTCTGAGGATGATTGGCGGCCAGCAGCCTAATAACCAGCACCGCCTTGGCCTCCAGGACACCTTGCATCTCCTGTGCCAGTTTGCACAGCAGAACGGTCTTCCCCATCCCAGAGGCGCCGTGAACCACCAGCGGACCGTGGCGGACGGGGCTGGATTCCCACATGGCGAGGCAGATCTTCCCCAGAAGACCGTCTCTGCCCTGGAGACTTTTGCTCAACTTGGCAGCCATGACGGCGTGCCGCCTCGCCTCTTCAACCACCCAGTCAAACTCCTCTCCATCCTCCTCTGTGCTTCCCCAGATCTTCCTCCCGTCCTCCCCCGCCGGTTTGACCGCCTCACTGATCCGAGTCGTCATCTGGGAGACGAACTGCTGGCAGATGCTGTCCAGGTACTCGGCGTGTTCCTTGCGTTTTGGGTCGATGCTTCCTCTGTTCAGCTCCACGCAGTGCAGGTTGAGGATCTTCTTGGACGTGGCGTACAGACGTGACTTCAGGCCGGTGAGCAACTCCTGAGCTTCAGCATCCAGCAGACCACCCGCAGTGAGGTCCACGAACTTGGCCAGACGTTTGGATCCGTCCTTCATCCTTTGCCGAGGAATCTCCCGGACGAAGAGCAAGGCAGACATTTGGCAGTTGTCCTTCCAGACGCCCTCCTCTAGGGCCCGTTCTGTGACTGGATGACAAGCAGAGAAATGTTAGTCCTCCTGGACCAAAAAGACAAGCTTGGGGACATGTCCATGCCGGAGGACATTTCTCACCCGACGAGTAGAAGAGCCGCTTCTGCTGGGGCGTGATGTCTCCATCCGTCTCAGCCTCAGCGGCTGCAGAGCGCAGCAGCTGCAGCAGTTGACTCTCTGTAATTTGCCAGGACTGAAGGTCATCGTCATGGAGCTTTGCCACCTCAGGTCGGAGGTCATCGTAGTGTGGGAATCGTGCAGCGATTGGCTGGAGAACGTAGGTGGGTGGCACAGAGTTGCTGTCCTTCTGAAACCACTCTTGCAGTTGCTGAACACCTTCTGGGTTCTTGGACAGCTTGGACAGAAGAACCTCAAACTGCTTTTCTGGGATGAGACGAGGAAGAGGTCGGTGACCGTACCGGCTCCCCAGCAGGCCCTTTGGAACCCAAACATGAGGACATGAGGAGAAGCAAAGCAAATGTGATCACATGGACAGATGCAGAACATCAAAGCACAACCAGCATCACCGAGGCGTAAAGAACCTGCAGCGTCACTTTCTGGACGTACAGAATCTGTCCTGCCGTTCGTCAACGATTTCTGCAGCAGTTCTCTCATTGGCTGCGGTTCTGCCAATGAGAGAACGTTGGGAACTCACCACGAAGGCCGGTCCAGCAGAAACCTTCTGACTCGTCTGGATCTCCTGCAGGACGATCTCGCTGGCCTCATGGTCTCCGTACGGGAAGGTCCGGATCCCCCAGCTCAGATCCACCACCTGCACAGGAAGTGACGTCACTCACAGAACGCTTACATCATTTCATGGAGATGTTTTCTCTTGGTGCTGAGTGATGAAGGACCGACCTCAAAGACCAGACCCAGACGGCGGCAGAACGAAAGAACCTGCGGGTACGCTTGGTCCAACAGAACCTTCCTCTCCACGCTCATGTCTGCACGGAAACCAGGGAGGAGACGTTGCTGTCAGAACCAGAACCGACACCAGAACCGACACCAGAACCGACACCAGAACCGACACCAGAACCAACAGCAGAACCAGAACCGACACCAGAACCAGAACCGACACCAGAACCAACAGCAACCAGAACCGACACCAGAACCAGAACCAACAGCAGAACCAACAGCAGAACCAGAACCGACACCAGAACCAGAACTGACAGCAGAACCAGAACCAACACCAGAACCAGAACCAGAACCAACAGCAGAACCAGAACCAACAGCAGAACCAACAGCAGAACCAACAGCAGAACCAGAACCGACACCAGAACCAGAACCGACACCAGAACCAGAACCGACACCAGAACCAGAACCGACACCAGAACCAACAGCAGAACCAGAACCGACACCAGAACCAGAACCGACACCAGAACCAGAACCGACACCAGAACCAGAACTGACAGCAGAACCAGAACCAACACCAGAACCAGAACCAGAACCGACAGCAGAACCAGAACCGACAGCAGAACCAGAACTGGTGGATGTTCTGAGGGGAACCGACCCCAACGTTTCTGTCTGCACCACAGATCCATGATTTCATTTCCCATGAATCGTTTTGGTTTGAGGCTAAAAAACATTCAGTTTCATAATTTACAATAAAAGATTCAAACCAAAACTTCTCAGAGGTTTCGGGTCGGTTCTGGTTCTTTTTTACTGGCTGAGAAAGTTTCTGTGTTTCCATGAGGCTCCAGGTGTTTACCTGTCTGAACCAGAACCATCAGAAAACCCGGACCTCCAGAACCGGGTCCTGGAGCAGAACTGACCTGTGAAGCTGGAGCTAATGAAGATTCGGATCATGTTGCTGCCGGTCCTCTGAGCTCCTTGGCAGCGTCCCCTCAGGATGTCCCGCGCGCCGCAGCTTTGTCCCCCGTCCATGGTCTCAGACCGTCTGTTGGTTCTGGTTCTGGTTCTGGTTCTGTCTGTCGGTGCTGCTGCTGGAGGTTCTGCTCTGAAGTGTTGAGTCTCAGCGGCTGAGCTCAGGGCGGCATCTCCCAGGGGGCGTCGCTCGCAGCTGCAGCTCAGACTAATTACAGTGAGGAAGAGGAGGACAACAAGCCTTCATCATCTTCATCGTCTTCATCGTCCTGCAGGAACTGAAACACAAAAGACATTTATTTTCCGCTACACTGAACTGCAGCTGAGCCGATTTAATAGACATTATTATTATATTTATTATTATTATTATTATTATTATTATTATTATATTTTGTTTTATTGTTTTTTTTCTCTCTATTATTGAAGTTTTATTTTTCATTCCAACTTTATTATAACTGAAACATTAAATGTCAAATAAATCTGTCGTTTTATTAACTTTATGAAATATTTTCTTCTTGTCGTGTGATTTTTTTTTGTGTTTAATGTCCAGATGTGGAGAAACTTTGTGAACCCAGAAGAACCAGAACCGGTTCTGAGGCTTTACAGACTGTTGGGCTGCAGATGTTGGTCAACCAGAAGCTGAAAACAAACTTTGGGTTCTGAAAGCTCAGAACTTGCTGCTGTTTGTGCTGCAGTTTTGGCTTCAGGCTGTTTTGAGCTGCAGATCTCTGGGGATCCAGCTGACGACAACAACAACCTGCCATCACATGATCATGTTTCTGTTTCCTTTACAACAGTCTAAACGCGACTGCAACGTTTTTAATTTCTTTTATTTCATTTAAGGATGTTTTTTCAGAACATCCAACTTTTTGCTGTCGGAAACCCGTTTCCGCCGTTCTGTCAGCAAAATACAATAAATGATCTCGGTTCCTCAGATTATTATTTGATTTATTTATTACCAGATTGGCTTCCATAGATCCGCCTCTGTTGTTTTTGAGGCTTTTAAATGAGTTTTTAGGGGAAACAGTAAGTCCACCTGGTGCAGCTAACAGGAAGGCGACGGACCGCTGTGTCTCAGACCTTATATGGAAATGGGACCATTGCTCTCCGGAAGTGAAGGGGGCGCTGTTTCCTATATTATCCTCCCATTTTTATTTTGTTTTTTTAATCTGAGATATAGTTTCACCTTTAGGAAGGATTTTCTCTCTCAGCAGGTATTTAAACTTCTCTTTTATTTACTGCAGCTCACAGTTTTAACAGATTCTGTAGCTTCCTCTGTTCTTCTAAATCTGCTCCTCAGTTGCATCTTTTGGGCCTGATGCTGCCTCTAGTGGCGTGGGGAGGTAACACAACTAATATCATTACATTACTAAATCGGAATAACACAAAGTCTTATTTACTATCAATTGCAACATTACTGGAACCATAAACAATATATTTTCTAAAATATTTTTTAAATTTTCTGAACAATGTAGAGTTAATTAAATGACATAAACAATACATTTATAATGTGTACATTATAAATAATATTTATATATCTCCATTAATTATAGGAGGAACAAAAGAAACAAGGACACATGAAAAGCAACATGATGAATTATAATAAAAAACATTTAAATGTATACATGAAGAATTTAACTGAGCAAAAGTCAATGACAAACACATCTGGTTGTTAAACAGATTTTATGGTGCTGTGTATCATTTTTGTTATTGGAGTTTTACACACAGAAAAAAATAAGATTAAACTATTTGATCTAACATGGTGGAAAATTTCCTTTGAGTTTAAAACAATAAAAAAAAGACATGGAACCACAGTATCAATAATTTTTGCATAGAGTAAAACACTGGAGATGAAGCCAGAACCAGAACCTCTGGAAATTAAAGTTGAACTTTGGGAACCTGAGTTCCTGCAGATTAAGCTAGAACCAGAACCAGAACCAGAACCTCTTCAAATAAAGCCGGAACCAGAAGAAGCAGAGGAACCAGAACCTGTGAGGGGGAAGGAGGAGTGTGATGTTGTCTCCATCAGTCAGGATGAAGAGCAGACTGGTTCCTTCCTGGTGAATATTGGTTTTAAACTGGACCAGATGGAACCAGAACCAACAGGAGCCCAGCTGATCTCTCAGGAGATCACTCCACCTGGCAGACCTGTGGGTGGAGTGATCGTTCATCTGCACCTCCACGCGGAGAGAAGCTTCTCCTGCCCCACCTGTGGGGAGCGCTGCAGCGTGAGTCATGTGACCCGCCGCCTGAGGAGGACACACCTATGGCAGAAATGCAACTATCCAGAAACTCCATTTCTGAAGATGGATAGTTTAGTAGGATCCATCAAGGCAGAGCTAAATGATTCTGTGCAGCTGACAGAAACAAAAGGTTTAAAATTAATAATATAAGTTTTACATAATCTTAACAACAATGTAAATACAGGAAGAAGAAAACTATTGAATTGTTCGTGTAAATGTTTGTGTAGTTTTATTCAAGGAAGTTGTGATTTGTATCAGAATCAGCAGTTTGTTCTGAATCGATTAGTACTTCCTCCGTCCTCCACTAGGGGGCGTTTCCTGTCTGTCCATCAGCTGATTTTCATCTTTAGCTCACAAACTGTAAATATGTGGATTTCCAGCTATAAAACGTGAATCTTTGTTTCCTCCACTGTTTGTGTTGAACAGGAAGAAACAACAACATGCTGAGGAAAATGGAACCAACATAAGTAACTGTAATCTGATTACTGACGTCATTGTGATCAACTTTAATTATCTGTTCGCTCTTGTGTCATTTCTAAACCTTCTGGCTTTTCAAATCTTTTACATGTAGATTTATATGTTTAAACTTTTATTTGGTGTATTTCTTAATCCAGTAACAGTTTTAATAACAACTGAGTCGAAATAAAATTCAAACACAAACTTTTTGGTTCAGATTGTTTACATTTTCCAGCCGTTTCACTCCCGTCCAGCAGGGGGCAGTATGAGGATGTTATGAGCGCGTCCGGGTTCTGCTGCGGTTCTGTTGCGGTTCTGCGCAGCAACAATGTGTTCCGTTGAGCCTCTGAGGGAGTTTATCAGAGAGAGACTAACTGCTGCTGCTGAAGAAATCTTCACCCAGCTGGAAAAACCATCGTCCGGTACGAGGAGGAGATCGACCGGCAGCGGAGGCTGCTGGACCTCAGCTGGACCCGAACCGAGCAGAACCCCGCAGGTCGGTCCGCTGGACCTGGTAAAGCTCGGAACCAGCTTCTGTTTGTCACAGGGTGGTTCTGATGGTCCAGTGAGAGGTCCGGTAAACGGAGCCAGATCCGATTCTATAAACTCTGAATTCATAAAACTGGACCAAGCGGGTCAGAATTTGGACCTGTCTCACCAAGCTGGTACCAGGACCATGGGTTGGTAAGTTCTGGTTTCACCAAAGGAAAAACATCCTGAGATCCAGAGAGTTAAATTAGAATAAAATAGCAGACAGAATATTAATTAGAAGTTCTGAATGTTCTGCTCAGAGTCGGTTGGTCCAGCTCAGGGTGACCCGAACCCTGATCCAAAATAAATCTTTATTACACAGAGAACATAAAAACTGTTGCTGCGATGAAGTCCATGAATAAAGAGAAGAAAATATCAGAAAAGTTATTATTGCTCATATTGAAACCATTCGATGGTTAAAACCTTAAAACTCATGGATTCCCAATTTAAAGCTTGAAAATCAGTTTTTACTGTTCAGTGATGTTTTGTTAATAAGTTGTGACTGTTTCCCTCAGATGGGATTGAATTGTTTTTCTGTTCCGTTTTAATCTTCGCTGGGTTCTGCAGACGCAGCGGAGCAGCATCCGTTCTTCTTCTCTGATCTCTGTTTCTCCTCCAGTTCCCCCGCAGACCTCCACCTGCAGGCCGGTTCTGGACGAGATGAGCTCTGGTGTGGACCCGGAGGAACCAGAACTCCCACAGATTAAAGAAGAACAGGAGGAATCAGAGCATGAGCTGGACAAAGATGAATATGTAGAAGTGCACATTGGTGAGGATGAGGAGGAGCTGGTGCTGCAGCAGGAGCAGGAAACTGACCCAGACAAACCAGAACCAGAGCAGAACCAGGCCCGGTCCCAAAGCTCTGCTGAGGCTGAGAGGGTGGATCAGAAAAGAGGTGATGAAGAAGCAGAGAAGGAACCTGGCAGTGTAGGAACATCTGTCAGTTCTGAGGCTGGGACCGGTTCCGACCCGAATAGAAAGCCCTCTCAGTGTGACGTGTGTGGAAAACATTTCACTCAGAGTTACAACATGAAGGCTCATCTCCGGATCCACTCAGGCGAGCGGCCGTACTCCTGCCAGGTCTGCGGGAAAAACTTCATCAAATACGACAACATGCTGGTCCACATCAGAACCCACACGGGTCAGAAACCTTACTCCTGTCCGACCTGCAGCAAGCGCTTCAGCCAGCGCAGCAACCTCACCTTCCACATGAGGATCCACGTCGACGACAAGCCCTTCACCTGCAACACCTGCGGGAAGAGCTTCACCTCCAGTGGTCACCTCACCATCCACAGCAGAACCCACACAGGAGAGAGGCCCTACCTGTGCAACGTCTGTGGGAAAAGCTTCAGCCAGAGCGGCGGCCTGTCGGCCCACCGGAGGACCCACACCGGTGAGCGGCCGTTTACCTGCAAGGTGTGCGACAAAGCCTTCATCAGGAGCGATGAGCTGCTGGTCCACATTCGAATCCACACCGGGGAGAAGCCATACACCTGCAAGATCTGCTCCTGGAGCTTCGCCCGCAGTTGCCACCTGACCACCCACATGAGGACCCACACCGGGGAGAAACCCTACTCCTGCCGAATGTGTGGAAAGAGCTTCAGTGAGAACCGCGGCCTGACCGCCCACGTCAGAACGCACACAGGCGAGAGGCCCTTCTCCTGCGACACCTGTCACAAGGCCTTCACAGACAAACGCAATCTGACCACTCATGCCAGGACCCACACGGGCGAGAAGCCCTTCTCCTGCTGCATTTGTGGGAGGAGCTTTGCAGAGAACCGGAGCCTGACGGGCCACATGACCACACACACGTGGGAGCGGCCCTTTTCCTGCAAAGTCTGCCAAAAGGGCTTCACTCAGAGCGGCAAGCTGGCCGCTCACATGAGGCAACATAGAGAAGACAACGTTTAGGTGCACCTGCTGATTTTATTCAGAAGAAGAAACTGGGAAACAGAAGGAGCTTCTTAAGTCATTGTGTTTGTAGGAGCATAAAATTCCTTTAGGGAATAAATTTGGTCGGTGCTAATAAGTCATATTTTGGGCTTCTGCTGAAATTTAAAAATAATTTCAAAGTCCAGTTCTGGTGTCCTGAGCATATAGTTCAGAGCCTCCGCTCACAAAGTAACTCCTGGCTAGCTCGCCATATTTAGCGCTGGACTCGTTAGGTGGTCCGACTGCAGGGAAGACTCTCCGTCTACCTGAACTGTCCTCTTGTTGCACAAAGGTATCTGCTGTTTGTTGAACTGTTTCAACCCAGAACCGGTGGACGTGATATGTGATTGGTCAGGAGTTTGTAGATGAGTTTTATGTAGAAATGCGCTCAGACAGCAGAAATGATATTTCACGAGTTCGCTTCCACTATCTGTTTGTGTATCCGCAGGCGACATGAATAAATGTCTAGCTGAGGCATTTTGTCCCCGGAAGCATGTTCCTGCGCACTCTTCCTATTGCCCATATATGGAAGACGCTGTGACAGAGCTGACTCATTATGGAGGCAGGTAGATCGCCAAAACTGAGAGGTTGGTTTTGATTCTGATTCCTCATCTTTGAAGGCGACATCTTTTTAGAAGGAGACACACGGAGATTTCACTTCTGAGGAGGTAAAAGCTGCTGGTCTAATTTTATCTGTTTTGTGTGTTGGGTGGGCTGCTACTGTTTCAGTTTAGTTTTGTTCAAATTAGAAATATTTCTTCTGGGTATTATTATTGATTAAAATTAGTGGTGTGCTGATTGGCCGGGCGTTGTATAGGGGGAACTTGGATGGCCCCTGACCATCAGGGGGCCTCCACAATTTATTTTTTTAATGTGTTCATAGAATTAAAAAAAAAAAAAGTGGCCCTGTCAATTACAAAATTAATCCTATAGTGTTTTCTAAGATTGTTTTTAGCAATAAAAATGAAATGTTCCCCCTCCCAGACCAAAAACACACATTTGCCCTGAAGCCCCTGGATCTGCAGGAAACGGTTCCTTCCTGTTTGGAGCTGCAGGTGTTCAGCAGCAAGAACCACTGAGCCTGTTACTGTCCTGCTAAGAAAATAATAAAATCAGGTTTTCAAAATAAAAGTGTGAATTCGTAACCCAGTTTTTGTCCGAGAGGCAGGTAGACTGTGTGAGATTATCAACCTTTAGCATAGTTAGCTTAGCTACAGACTGTTAGCCTCCTTTTCACTAGCATTTAATGAATTAAGGAAAGAAATTACCAACATATTGATATATTTAACTTGAACCTTTTACTACTTGACAACAGGTGAGTTGGTCAGCAGCAGCTCTAGTCCTTCCTCTGCCGAGTGAAATTAAAGCTGCAGTAACTTTGATAAAACATGTTATTTTACATGTTTGTTAAAACTGTCATGTTGACAGTATGGTATAGAAAAAATCTGTGAAAAATCTATTTCCTCTGCTATCTAGAAACAACCAATCAGAGACAGGAGAGTTTTAGCGCTGTCAATCACTATCTCTACCTGCAGAAATCACACTAGTTTATTATTAAGTGTGCAGCATATGCATTTATTATCTCTATAGGTTCTCAGGACATGGCAGAACCACTACAGACTTCAACATAAATACATTTAGAGTCAATGTTTATGAGAAATTTTATCAAGTGGAGTCATTCATTAAAACTTGTTTTTTATTGTCTTAAATTTGTGTAAAGGTGATTTTATCTATGCCACTGAATAAGCTCATATCTAAACATTTATGTTTTAGTTTGACCTTTCTGGTTCTCAGTAGTTTGCTTACAGACAAAAACATCTTTGATGTGCTTTAGAACTTATTAGTCATTTTGGTCCTGCAGCTTCTTGAGAAGTAAAAAGAGGAATAACTTGATTTAGCTCGTTAATTCATTCCTCTTTTTTCCTGAATTCTTGTGTCTGTATAAATGTGCAGGAGAAAGAGCAATCATATGACGTCAGACTTCAGATATCCAGAGTTTTATCCAGAGAAAATCAATGCAAGAAGAATGTTACAATAAGCATCTCACCTAGAATATCAAAAGTCCAAGATGTGACAAAACAGAAACAATTAACTGAGTAAAAAGACAAAAGATGCATCTTCTGGGAAACTCTCACTCAGCACAAAGAGATTCAAACTTCTGCTGCAAAACAAACCATTTTATAATAATGTGTATTCTCCTCATTTAAATATATGCATTAGGAGGTGTGTTTTCTTTGTGGGCTGTCTTAATGTTAATTTTATTACCTCTGAGACCCACTGAAACACCCAGCTCTTCTCGTACCAGGCTCCTTTAGGCGATCTGATTTATAGCGTGGGTCTGGAACGTTATCTCTGCCTCAAAATGATTCAACTAGAAACCAGTTGGTGTTTTTTAAACAAACTCGCACAAAATGTAATGCTTAATAATGACTATAAGTTGGATCTAAAACTAATTAAAAACATGCTTTTTAATGCTTAAAGAAATATATTAATATGTCTGATTATATGTTGTAATGGACTTCTATAGTTTTTAGTGTTTGCCTGAACTATTCAACCCTGAGTAAAGAATTTATTGCCCTGATAGCCAATACACTCCCTGTCTGAAATGTTCCTTAAGGAGTATAAGACTGCTTTCTGATTAGGAATTATGTAAGTTCAGAGAGTCACCAGTTGTCTTAGCTTGGATCTGTATCTAAGTTTATCTTAACCTAAAAGTTAACTTGTATACTATTGTGCTACTTTTAAAATTCTATTTCAACAAGCTTGAACACAATAAATACTTTTTAAAACGGATTTTATGATACATTTCACTGTAACTTTGCTGACCGACCCAAAATTGCTTAAAAATGTCCCTATTTATGCCTCCCGCACCCCCCCTCTCTCTCTCTCACACACACACACACACACACACACACACACACACACACACACACACACACACACACACACACACACACACACGCAGCTCCTGTCTGCATGCTGGTACCGGTCTGACCAGTGTGAACCTGGACCCGAATCCCTTCTGCAGCAGAACCAGATAAATGTCCAGACTCATGTCGGGTTGTAATGGAAACCAGCCCAAATTTAGACTTCGTTTCAGACTTCTGGTGTCTTCTCCGATATGATCAGCAGAGGGCGCCACATGCCTCTTCGGGCCAGATGAACTCCAACCCGCTTCATTAGTTGGGAAGAAAAGCGGTCAGAACAGGTGTTATGCCGAGAAATGCATGCCTGCCGAGAATTGCATCCCCTGTCGCGGGAGCGCGCATCGCTCTAAACTCTCGCATATTGACGAGTAAACGGGCTGAAATCCGACCGAAGAGGAAACTTTTAAAAATATTGGTAACATTATCACGTTTATTAATCATGTAAGCGCTAAAATTGTGGGTTTTACTTCGCAAATTAATTAAAATAAACACTGATTTTTTTACGTTTATTGAGCCATATTTGTCGAACGTTCTTCAGTGTCTGATGAACAAGTTCTCCGCAGCTGCTTTGAAATTCCAAGATTTTTCTTTTAACACCATAATAGCTTAAAACTTTACAAAACCGAGGCCCAATCCCAATTACGTAGAACATTTTATATTACGCTTAGCTGTCTAGTATATTAATGTAGGGGAGATGCATTTTAATTTCTGAGCCTGCTAATATTTGCATCCCCTGTCTATTGTCCTGTTCATATGAAACTTATAGTGGTAACTCAGGGAACAAGTGTCATTATGTAGAAAAAATGTAATTTCCAAGTTAGCAGGGGATGCAATTTTTGGCAATATGGATTTCTAGCTTGCCAAAATTTGCATCCCCCAAGTTTTCATCAAATATGATCCAATTGAGGTGAAACTCATACCAGCAGTTCTTACAACTACTCTGGTCATGTAGGACAAGTTATTTCACTCTTAACTCTGTGTTTCTCCAAGTTAACAGGGGGATGCATTTTCAGGCAATGTGGAATTTCAGGTTGCCAAAATCTGCATCCCCGCTATTGTCATCAAATATTATTGAATGCATCTGAGAATGTGCTCAAAATGAAAATTGTCAGAAAATGCATGTCCTGCAATTTGGAGAATTAGGATAGTAATGTGTTATATGAAATGTTCTAGACAATGACACGTATGCTCTGAGCTACTAGAGTGACTTTCAAATCTGTACGACACTTTTGAGCTGAAAAAAAGGGCATGCAAATATCGGCAGCTCATAATTTGCTATGCCAAAAAATGCATCCCCCCAAGCTTAAAAAAACAAACAGTTATGAGTGAAATAGCTTTTTCTATATAATCACATTTGTTCCCTCAATTGCTGGTATGAGTTTCATATCAATAGGATAACATTTGAGGAAAAAAGAGAGGGAAAGCATATTTTGGCAGGTTGATAACAGGCTGTGCCATAAAACGCATCCCCCTGCTAACGTGTACAAATAAAAAATTAAGAGTGAAACAACTTTTCTACATAACCAGAGTAGTTCTATGAACTACTGGTATGAGTTTCACCTCAATTGAATCATATTTGATAAAAATAGAGGGGATACAATTTTTGGCAAGCTAAAAATCCATATTGCCAAAAATTGCATCCCCTGCTAACTTGGATAAATAACGAGTTAAGAGTGAAATAACCTTTTCTACATGACCAGAGTAGTTCTATGAACTACTGGAATTAATTTACTATCATTTCGAAAATATTTCATGAAAACAGGGGGGGATGCAAATTTTGGCAAGCTAGAAATCCATATTGCCAAAAGTTGCACCCCCTGCTAACTCTGAGAAATAAAGAGTTAAGAGTGAAATAACTTGTCCTACATGACCAGAGTAGTTGTAAGAACTGCTGGTATGAGTTTCACCTCAATTGGATCATATTTGATGAAAACTTGGGGGATGCAAATTTTGGCAAGCTAGAAATCCATATTGCCAAAAATTGCATCCCCTGCTAACTTGGAAATTACATTTTTTCTACATAATGACACTTGTTCCCTGAGTTACCACTATAAGTTTCATATGAACAGGACAATAGACAGGGGATGCAAATATTAGCAGGCTCAGAAATTAAAACGCATCTCCCCTACATTAATACACTAGACAGCTAAGCGTAATATAAAATGTTCTACGTAATTGGGATTGGGCCTCGGTTTTGTAAAGTTTTAAGCTATTATGGTGTTAAAAGAAAAATCTTGGAATTTCAAAGCAGCTGCGGAGAACTTGTTCATCAGACACTGAAGAACGTTCGACAAATATGGCTCAATAAACGTAAAAAAATCAGTGTTTATTTTAATTAATTTGCGAAGTAAAACCCACAATTTTAGCGCTTACATGATTAATAAACGTGATAATGTTACCAATATTTTTAAAAGTTTCCTCTTCGGTCGGATTTCAGCCCGTTTACTCGTCAATATGCGAGAGTTTAGAGCGATGCGCGCTCCCGCGACAGGGGATGCAATTCTCGGCAGGCATGCATTTCTCGGCATAACACCGGACCTTCTGGGTCTGAGTGGAAGTCACTGGGTTCCAGTAGAACTCCGCTAATAATAAAAAAGAACTGTGCTCTTCCTGCGGAGCCATGCTTCACATTTTCTGCTTTAAACCTCCGTCTTTCTCAATAAAGTTAAATTTTCATCAGAGGTTTTATTGTGAAACTCTGATCGGAAATGACGCTTCCCTCTTTAATCCCTATCCGCCAGTCTGCCTTCATTGAGCCATCCGAACCAAACCGAACCGAATCCTTCTGTGAAGCATGGGGCCGACAGGTGAGCGGCTGCGGGCCGGTTTCGCGGCACCGGGAGCGGTTTGCGGTAAAAGGCGTTTTTCTGTGGGGATTTCAGGGTAGTGGCTTCAACCTGCGGCAGCTAGCTGACAGTTAGCATCATGCTAACACCTGTGACAGGTGGTCAGAGCTCACCTGCAGCACGCTGGTTCTGAACCGCTGTCAGTTCTGATAGATAAAGTCAGATAGATAAAGAAGTTATTATGTCTGGAGTTATTTCCGGTAATGTGTTTTCGTTTAATTCAAACTTTCCGATCTGTGTAGCATGTTGCTAACACTGGGAGCTAACAGATTCATCAGCCGCTCCCGGCTGCTAAACCTGTCAGATTATTGATTGTTAGTTGATTATGAGGTGATCAGGTCCAATCAGAGCTTCTTTAATCACTTCTGGAATAATACACAATTATTTTATAAATAATTATTACAAAGATTAGCGATATTTTGTAGCTAAGACTGGAATTATTAGGTAAAATAATCCCCCAAAGGGTCATAAAAACCTTTTGCAAGTTTAATGTCCTGATTATGATTTTTAAACATTTAGTTCACACTCATTTAAAATTACTGCATAAATATATGAATAAGTGGAGGTCAGAGGTCAAGCAACATGGCTGCAGTAAACAATATCTTCTTCATTTCAGACCCAAACATCAGTTTTTCTGTCTGACTACTAAAACCTCCAGATCATTTTTAGTGTGGTTTGAATATTTCTTATGATCATAATTGTTGGTTCAGAGATTAGATTTTAATACTGTTACTTTGGCCTCATTGCAATATTATTGGTCTTTATCTTTATTTTAATCAGGCATCGACACAGCCACCTAACCGATCCATGGATTTCAACCACCTGAACAAGAAGAATTAATGTTTAATTAACTTTTATTAATGTAAACGAGAGTTACATTTATGTTTAGACTAAATGTGTTGAATATGTTTGGTTAATAATAATGTATTCATTCATTAATTATTCAATTTGTTATCACATTTTTATGTATAATTCTTATACATTTATATTGCATATTGTTATATTTGCACTTACTAATATTTACAGCTTGCATGGAGTAGCTAGTCAGCAAATAAGCAATTTCCCCAGACGGATCAATAAGGTATATTCTATTATATTAATAGGACAGATTGACTATTAAGATGGAAATAATTTAGAGTCAGAATTTACATTAATTAATCTGATGGTATAAAATGAAATGAGTTAGAAAACTGACCTGGATCATTTATATAATTTAAATTCATTTACTTTCTGTTTAATAATATTTATTGTTCGGATGTTTGTCGTTACATTCATTCACTGATTAGTGGGATTAGAGAGGGGTCCTCGAGAATGTAGCTGACCATGGAGCTGCCTGATTTTCATTGTTTTATTAAAACCTGATGGTGTTGAGGTTGTGTCTGGTAGGAAGAAATCTCCATGGAGAAAAGCACAAACAGTTTGATCTGCAAGACAACTCTGTCTCAGAGCAGAACCAAAATGTCGTAAAACTCAACTTCACGTTCATAATGACATCTATAAAGAAAGACTACGTAACTATCACTCAACACTAAAACATGCAAGGTAGGCTTTCTTTGCAGATGTTATAAAAAAAACATCAATAATGCTCGAACTTTATTTGCAACAGTTGACAGGCTCACAAACCCTCCTGTGACCTTACCACCTGAATCCAATCTAATGCTGATGGAACAAGTTTTCCAGCTTCTTTTCAGAGGAAATTTAAAAAATCAGAGGATTAATCTGCACATCAACTCTAAAGCAGAACCACTGCTGAACCCAAACAGAACAAATACAGGAAAAATGACCCATTTTCAACTACTTCATTATAAAACCCTAGAAGAAATTATAAGTCAATTAAGTTCAAGCTCCTGCTGTCTGGATGTTCTAGATCTATAACTCTAGAACATTTCTTTAAGAAAGTCCTGCCTGTTATTGTTACTGATCTGATCCAAGTAGTAACTCATCTCTCACATTGGGGAGAACCACGGTGCTGGTTCTGTTGGACCTCAGTGCAGCTTTTGACATATTACTGAATGGACTGGAGAGTTGGGTTGGACTCTCTGGTTCGGTGCTCGACTGGTTTGAATCCTACATAAAGAACAGGAATTTCTTTGTTTCAATTGGAAACTTCTCATCAAAGAGGTCAAAGGTCACATGTGGGGTACCCCAAGGTTCAATCCTAGGACCCCTCTTATTTAATATTTATATTCTCCCACTAGCTCAGGTCATAACAGGAAATAATATTAGCTACCACAACTATGACACACAGCTCTACATTACGATGTCACCAGCTGACCTTTGACCCCATCCAATCACTGAATAAATGTTTAGAACAGATAAATGTGTGCATGTGGCAAAACTTTCTCCAACTGAACAGAAACAAAACTGAAGTCATTATTTTTGGACCTAAAGAGGAACGATCTAGAGTTATAGATCTAGAGTTATAGATCTAGAGCTATAGATCTAGAGTTATAGATCTAGAGCTATAGATCTAGAGCTATAGATCTAGAGTTATAGATCTAGAGCTATAGATGTATAGCTCTAGATTCTAGAGTTATAGATCTAGAGTTATAGATCTAGAACTAAAGATCTAGAGCTATAGATCTAGAGTTAATGCACAGCTTCAGTTATTACAACTAAAAACTAGCGATCAGCCTGATACCTGGGAGTCGTGATGAACTCACACCTGAACCTTCAGAGTCACATAAAGATAGTTACAAAGTCGGCCTTCTATCACCTGAAGAACGTCTCCAGGATTAGAGGACTAATGTCTCAGCCAGATCTAGAGAAACTCATCCATGTGTTTATCTTTAGTCTCAGTGATTATTGTAACAGCGTCTTCACAGGCCTGTCCAACAATTCAATCCTCCAGCTGCAGCTGATCCAGAAGCTGCTGCTCGCGTTCTCACTAGAACCAGGAAAATAGAGACATAACAGCAGTTTTAAAGTCCCTCCACTGGCTCCCTGTAGCTCAAAGAATAGATTTTAAAATACTGTTGTTAGTTTATAAATCACTGAACGGTTTAGCACCACAATACATCAAAGATCTGCTGTTGTTGTATCAACCTTCCAGACTCTCAGGTTCTGGTTCTGGTTCTGATCTGCATCCCCAGAACCAGAACCAGAGAGGAGAAGCAGCTTTCAGCATCTATGCACCAAACATCTGGAACAAACTTCCAGAAAACTGTAAAACAGCAGAAACCCTGACTTCCTTTAAATCTCAACTAAAAACCAGCTGATTAGAGTTTGATTAGAAATGTAATATGGAACAATGTGTTGTTTATTCTATGTTGCATGACTTTGTGTTCTTGTGTTTATGATGTAAAGCACTTTGAAATGCCTTGCTGCTGAAATGTGCTATACAAATAAAAATTGATTGATTTGTTGATAAAAATATCATTAACAGGAAATTTATTCATATTGCGTCTTAAGTCACAATTCACAAAATTAAGAATAAAAGTACACAAAAGTACTATATTTGTACTAAAATCTCCTGACTTATGTTTTATAAATGTTCTTTGTGCATTTTTTGGTGGAACCAGATTTAGGAAAATTCTCATCATAGAATGAAACTTTGAATATTTAAATAATTTGTTCTTCATAATCAGCCCTTCCTCAGTTGTTGCATTGATTTGGTGTGGAGAGCTTCACATTTTATCTTCTATTCATTTTCTTTTGTTTCCCATTAAAATAATTTTTTTTTTCTTTAAATGTTGCTAATTCACCAAAACAAAGTGAATAATAAAAAAACAAGCTAAAAAAAACTAAAGAAGCTGCTAAATGTGGAGACCATGTGGGGTCATGTGACTTTGGTGCCACGTCTTGATGTTCTGGCTTCTGATTGGCTGAGCATTCAGAGTCGCTCTTCCAGGCCCGTTGCAGCAGGTTTGGAGCATCTGATGTGTGATTCGAACCGTTTGGGCGTTTGGCGTGAATCCTCCCTCACAGCGTGTTCACCTCCCCGTGTGTCCAGGTGACGTGGCGCTCGGCGGCCCGGCGGCAGTCTGCACGGAGAACCGTCTGCGCTGGGACCTGAACCCGGAACAGATCCGGCAGCGCGTCGACGACCTGATCCGGAACACGAAGGAGGTTTACGACGGCGTGGGCCGACTGGAGCTGGACGCCGTTACCATGGAGAACACGCTGAAGGCGCTGGCCGACGTGGAGGTGGAGTACACAGGTGAGTCCGCTGGGGGTCAGAGGTCACGCCACAGCCAGCTTACTCTGCTCACATGGTGTCTGGGAGAGATGGAGCCCTCGGCTGGGGTCAGCCGGTGATCTCCTGTTTTGTCTCTGGTGGAGCCGAGTCAGCAGAGCTTGAATTAGAGCGATGGTTCAAATCCCATCAGCAGTTTGGGGACAAAGCAGCTGAACCAGCAGCAGCTTTGTTCTCCATGAAAACATCTCCAGCTCCTGATTGGTCCGTTCCACCTGCCTGCTTTCATTCATTCCAACATAAAAGTTTTAATTTACAGTTTTTTAACAAATTCAAAGTGAAAATTGTCTTTTTCTCCAAACCAGTCCAGCTTAAAAGTGGGTCCAGACTGGGTCATGTAAGAACCCGATCCGGACCGGTCCAGTATTATTTCAGAACACCTGAGGCGGCTTCTTCCTCTGCAGGCGGTTGGCGCTCCCTCTAGTGGAGGCCAGAGGTTCTGCAGATGGAGTCGATCCTGCTGATCTCTGGAGAACCAAACGAGTCCTGAGCTCCAGGAAACATTCATCAAGTGAAGTTGGTCTGATTGAAGGTTAAAGTTGGTCTGTTTCTCCCTCCGCTGTGGCCCCGCCCCTCCGCTGTGGCCCCGCCCCCCCCGCTGTTGCCCCGCCCCGTGCCTCAGTTCAGAGGAACATGCTGGACTTCCCCCAGCACGTTTCTCCCTGTAAGGACGTCCGGGCGGCCAGCACCGAGGCCGATAAGCGTCTGTCCGAGTTCGACGTGGAGATGAGCATGAGGGAGGACGTCTACCTGAGGATCGTCGCCCTGCAGGTGAGCTGATGTCACGGCCAGGAGCATCAGGTGACCTCTGACTCAGAGTGGCGTGGTGAGTGATTTCTGTTCATCTCTGCAGAAGAAGACGGAGGGAACCAGCATCGCTCCGGAGGCTCGGCGCTACATGGAGCGACTGGTCAAGCTGAGCCGGAGGAACGGCCTGCACCTGCCCACCGACACCCAACAGGTGGCGCTGCTTCCTTCTCTCTCCACTTTAAGCTGACTGTTTCACACCTGCTGAAGCAGGTTCTGGACTGAGCGGGTTCTGCTGAGGTTCTGGAGAACATGCTGCTCTAACAGCCTCCTCCGTCGTTCTTCTCCTTCCAGGAGATCAAGAGCATCAAGAAGAAGCTGAGCAACTTGAGCATCGACTTCAACAAGAACCTGAACGAGGACACCACCTGCCTGAGCTTCACCCGGGAGCAGCTGGGTGAGTCCTGCTCCAGAACCAGAACCTCCTCATGGTCCAGAGCTGAATCTGGAGGTTCTGGACAGTTTTCCATGATGTCCCAGTCTGAAGTGGTGTGGTTGTGTGGGACCACCAGGTGGGCTCCCTGAGGACTTCCTGAGCTCTCTGGATCAGGACGGCGACCAGCTGAAGATCACGCTCAAGTATCCTCACTACTTCCCCACCATGAAGAAATGCTTCGTTCCAGAAACCCGCAGGAAGTTGGAGGAGGCTTTCAACTCCCGCTGCAAGGAGGTCAGTTCTCCCAGGGCTGGGCTGGCCTGCTCCTCCGTGGTTTGACCTCTGACCTCCCCAGCTGTGTGTTTCCAGGAGAACTCTGTGATCCTGAAGGAGCTGGTGAAGCTGCGAGCTCAGAAGAGTTCCCTGCTGGGCTTCAGCACCCACGCTGACTTCGTCCTGGAGATGAACATGGCCAAGTCTGCCAAGAAGGTGGCCAGCTTCCTGGGTGAGGCCAGCAGAGCCACAGCACCGGCCAATCAGAGCTGCGCTCCGATTAGTACCGATGTTGTGCTGATATCTAACTATATACATGTTCCCAATGTTTTCCACACCGTGTAAGGTGTCCTGTCTGTCCCCTGTCTCTGTCCCAGAGGACCTGTCCAGGAAGCTGAAGCCTCTGGGGGAGGAGGAGCGCTCCGTCCTGCTGCAGCTGAAGCAGAAGGAGTGTGAGAAGCGAGGTTTTGTCTTCGATGGACAGCTGCATGCCTGGGATACGCGTTACTTCATGACCCAGGTAGGAGGCGCGCCCTCACGCCGCTGACCTGCGTGTGTCTCCAGGTTTTCTCTTTGGCTCTTGGTGAAGGCAGACGCTTTTTTTCTCTGCTCCCTTCCTCCCATCCTGCACTTGCTCTGTTTCTGTGTCGCT
>NW_026562377.1:582500-637500 GCF_027474105.1 Poeciliopsis prolifica
TGCAGAATTATGGAAGGAAACGATGGGCTGCTTCCTGTCCGCTGATGTTTGTCAGTTCAGACGATATTTCAAAACCAAATAGTTGTGATGGAAGCAAAGGTTTTAATTTTTTAGACAGCAATCATACTTTATGGGTAATAGAAGTCAGAAAAGGAGAAGCTGAACCAATATTATTATTTATTGAGTTCAGTTTTTTCTAGTCAGCTAAAAATTGATCTCGTTATGTGGTGAATATTTTCCTTGATATTTCTTCAAATTAACTTTCATTGTATTTTATTATCAATTATAAATGTGAAAATAAACTCACTTTTCTCTGAATCATTCATTAAAGTTGATCCAGCTGTGGAACTACCGAACCTTTCTTTCCAGATCCGGAACATTTCGGTTCCGAACCTTGTTTCTGTCGGCGCTTCACTGCGCGACACCAGGCGGAAGTAGAAATGGCGCTGGTGGCGTTAGCATAGTTAGCTGAAGAAGCCAGGAGAGGAGGATTGGTGGAAGAGGCGGAAGCGAGAGAGAAGGGAAGAAACGAGGCGGTAGGACTGAGTTTGACTGAAGCAGCGGGGAGGAAACAGATGATTGGATGATTTCTAGAGCATCACGAATGAAAACAGCAATTAGGAAAAGACAAGAAAGAGCAAGAAGTTGGTCAGAAGAAAGTGAGACAAGAGCAGACATTAGCAAAAGGACAAAAACAAACGAAAGGGTGAATTCACAAGAACAGAGTCATGTTAATTTAGAGGCAGAATTTAAAGTTATGGGGATCTATAATCCCATAAAACTGACCAGAGGCAGAAATAGGAACAATTAAAATGGCTAGAATCATGAACAACAGAAGAGTGCTAACACATGCTAACAGCGAATCACAGCAACAGATCATGAAACCCTGATGGGGGAAAGAGTCAGATCTCATATCCCAGGATTGTTAGCAAGGCGAAGAGGAGAGATTTCAGGAGTTCTGCAGGAAATGATAATGGAGGATGTGAAAAAAGAAATCAAAGGGGGGAAATAACAGATGCCACTAGGATTAAAAGTAAAAGAGTTGGGGAATTTAAAGACACTGTGGCAGTAATTTTACAGGAAATATCCAGCTGGGTTACATGAACTATAGAGTTAGTTAATCCCTGAACCCCTCCGCTGTTTTAAGTGTCAAAGAATGAGACACTGCAAAGCAATGCAAAGGAAAATCAGGTGTGCAAGATGTGGAGGCCCACATGAATATGGAAAATGTGAGAAAGATGCAAAAATCAAATGTTGTAATACTGGAGGAGAAAACAGTGCAGCATATGGTGGTTGTCAAACACAAAAGGAAGCTAGGAAAGCTCAAAGAATTAAAACAGAAAGAATTTCATATGCTGAAGCCTTAAAAAGAGTAAAGAAAGACGGTGATAGAGGAAGAGGAGAAACCAGACAAATCCTGGTTCCAAATGCAAATATCCAAAATGCATACTGGCATAAATGTAGAGTGGATGGTGATACAATGATGGTGAAAAAACAACTTTGTAGCATTTATATGCCATATTGTTTATGTAACAGTACAAATGAAGAAGAAAAGTGATAAAATAAAAGAAATAGTAACAGCAGCTGGAAGATTTTTAGATATAAAGAAATACAAGCAGATCAAATACATACAGAAAATACTCAGGATTAGGATCCAAGTGTTCTTTTTAATGGTTTTACATATCCTTCAATGGAATGCTAAAGGCTTAATAGCCAATGACAAGAATTTAAAAAGTATATTTCTGAATTAGAAATGATCCTGATATTATATGTTTTGAAGAAACTTGGTTAGATGTTAAGATTCCTGCATGGAAAGACGGGATAGAAGTGCTGGTAATGGAGGAGGATGTGCTACTTTAATTAAAGATGGAATAGCTGATAAGAAAACGGGTAATTAATTAGAATGTGTTATTATAGAAATATTTAATGTAAGGAAGTATGGAAATATTAAAATTATAAAACCATGTAAAAATCTCGATTGTAAAATGCTTAAGGAAATGACATAGAAGAGAATTATGGTGCGGTGATTTTAATAGTCTTTGGAGAGGCAAGAAGACGAAGCAAAATGGAAACAGAAATGAATAAATAATGGATGAAACGTCATCAGTTTGTCTTCACAATGGAAAAGATACCAGAGGAAATATACATAAAAGTACAATATTACATTAGTATCTGAGTGTCTGGTAGGTTCATGTGAAACATGAGGGAGTGAACCAGAACCAGAACCAGAACCAGAACCAGTTAGTACAATAATCAATGATAATAGAAGAAGATGGTGTTTTAATGAATGTAAAGTAAATTGTGAGGAAAACAGACATATGATGATGATGATGATGGTCCTTTAACCTTCCTCCTCTGGTCTCCAGGTGTATCCCGGTGGAGGCGTGGCATCCTGCAGGCCACGCCCACTCTGCCCCTCCCACCACAGGTGAGTTTTCAGCAGCAGGTAAAAGAGTAGCACTCAGGTCAACACCATGACGACGTTAAAACTCAAGATGAGAAAAGCTGATGATTAATTATTGATAACTGATTGATAACTGATTGATAACTGATTGATAGGGTCCTGGTTCTGGTTCTGGTTCTGGTCTTGGTTCTGGTCCTGGTCCTGGTTCTGGTCCTGGTTCTGGTCTTGGTTCTGGTCCTGGTCCTGGTTCTGGTTCTGGTCTTGGTTCTGGTCCTGGTCCTGGTTCTGGTCCTGGTTCTGGTTCTGGTTCAGTCTTTGGTTCTGGATCTGGTCCTGGTTCTGGTCCTGGTCCTGGTTCTGGTCCTGGTCCTGGTCCTGGTCCTGGTTCTGGTTCTGGTCCTGGTTCTGGTCCTGGTCCTGGTTCTGGTTCTGGTCCTGGTCCTGGTCCTGGTCCTGGTTCTGGTCCTGGTTCTGGTTCTGGTCCTGGTTCTGGTCCTGGTCCTGGTTCTGGTCCTGGTCCTGGTTCTGGTTCTGGTCCTGGTTCTGGTCCTGGTTCTGGTCCTGGTCCTGGTCCTGGTCCTGGTTCTGGTCCTGGTCCTGGTTCTGGTTCTGGTCCTGGTCCTGGTTCTGGTCTTGGTCCTGGTTCTGGTCCTGGTCCTGGTCCTGGTCCTGGTCCTGGTTCTGGTCCTGGTTCTGGTTCTGGTCTTGGTCCTGGTTCTGGTCTTGGTTCTGGTTCTGGTCCTGGTTCTGGTCCTGGTCCTGGTTCTGGTCCTGGTCCTGGTTCTGGTCTTGGTCCTGGTTCTGGTCCTGGTCCTGGTTCTGGTTCTGGTCCTGGTTCTGGTTCTGGTCCTGGTCTGGTCCTGGTTCTGGTCTTGGTTCTGGTCCTGGTTCTGGTCCTGGTTCTGGTCCTGGTCCTGGTTCTGGTCTTGGTCCTGGTCCTGGTTCTGGTCCTGGTTCTGGTTCTGGTCCTGGTTCTGGTTCTGGTCTTGGTTCTGGTCCTGGTTCTGGTCCTGGTCCTGGTCCTGGTTCTGGTCTTGGTCCTGGTTCTGGTTCTGGTCCTGGTCCTGGTTCTGGTCCTGGTTCTGGTTCTGGTTCTGGTTCTGGTCCTGGTCCTGGTTCTGGTCCTGGTCCTGGTTCTGGTTCTGGTTCTGGTTCTGGTCCTGGTCCTGGTTCTGGTCCTGGTTCTGGTCCTGGTCCTGGTCCTGGTTCTGGTTCTGGTTCTGGTCCTGGTCCTGGTTCTGGTTCTGGTTCTTGTCCTGGTTCTGGTCCTGGTTCTGGTTCTGGTCCTGGTCCTGGTTCTGGTCCTGGTCCTGGTTCTGGTTCTGGTCCTGGTCCTGGTTCTGGTCCTGGTTCTGGTTCTGGTCCTGGTCCTGGTTCTGGTCCTGGTCCTGGTTCTGGTCCTGGTCCTGGTCCTGGTCCTGGTCCTGGTTCTGGTCCTGGTTCTGGTTCTGGTCTTGGTCCTGGTTCTGGTCTTGGTTCTGGTTCTGGTCCTGGTTCTGGTCCTGGTCCTGGTTCTGGTCCTGGTCCTGGTTCTGGTCTTGGTCCTGGTTCTGGTCCTGGTCCTGGTTCTGGTTCTGGTCCTGGTTCTGGTTCTGGTCCTGGTCCTGGTCCTGGTTCTGGTCTTGGTTCTGGTCCTGGTTCTGGTCCTGGTTCTGGTCCTGGTCCTGGTTCTGGTCTTGGTCCTGGTCCTGGTTGGTCCTGGTTCTGGTTCTGGTCCTGGTTCTGGTTCTGGTCTTGGTTCTGGTCCTGGTTCTGGTCCTGGTCCTGGTCCTGGTTCTGGTCCTGGTCCTGGTTCTGGTTCTGGTTCTGGTCCTGGTCCTGGTTCTGGTTCTGGTTTGGTTCTGGTCCTGGTCCTGGTTCTGGTCCTGGTCCTGGTTCTGGTTCTGGTTCTGGTTCTGGTCCTGGTCCTGGTTCTGGTCCTGGTTCTGGTCCTGGTCCTGGTCCTGGTTCTGGTTCTGGTTTCTGGTCCTGGTCCTGGTTCTGGTTCTGGTTCTTGTCCTGGTTCTGGTCCTGGTTCTGGTTCTGGTCCTGGTTCTGGTTCTGGTCCTGGTCCTGGTTCTGGTTCTGGTCCTGGTTCTGGTTCTGGTTCTGGTTCTGGTCCTGGTTCTGGTTCTGGTTCTGGTTCTGGTCCTGGTTCTGGTTCTGGTCCTGGTTCTGGTTCTGGTTCTGGTTCTGGTTCTGGTCCTGGTTCTGGTTCTGGTCCTGGTTCTGGTTCTGGTTCTGGTTCTGGTCCTGGTCCTGGTTCTGGTTCTGGTTCTGGTTCTGGTTCTGGTTCTGGTCCTGGTTCTGGTTCTGGTCCTGGTTCTGGTTCTGGTTCTGGTTCTGGTCCTGGTCCTGGTTCTGGTTCTGGTCCTGGTTCTGGTTCTGGTCCTGGTCCTGGTTCTGGTTCTGGTCCTGGTTCTGGTTCTGGTTCTGGTTCTGGTCCTGGTTCTGGTTCTGGTTCTGGTTCTGGTCCTGGTTCTGGTTCTGGTCCTGGTTCTGGTTCTGGTTCTGGTTCTGGTTCTGGTTCTGGTCCTGGTTCTGGTTCTGGTCCTGGTTCTGGTTCTGGTTCTGGTTCTGGTCCTGGTCCTGGTTCTGGTTCTGGTTCTGGTTCTGGTTCTGGTTCTGGATTCTTCTTTGTTTCTGATTCCCACAGATTGGTGAAAATCCTTCCAGTTGCTTTCATGTCTAAAGTTTATTCTAATAGCAAACGATTACAAATTATTTCAAGCTTTTATAGATTTCCAAATGCATTTGCTGAAATCTCTTGAATTTCTTCTTGTGTTCTTCATCTCCTCAGACGTCCAGCAAATATTTTCTGTACAATCGAGAGGTTTTTCTTTTGCAAAGAGAAGCAATCATTCAGAACCGGAAGAAGCAAAACTGCCCTGATGGACGAACAGAAGGATCCAAAAGGTCCAAATATCAAGCAGGAACCGGAGGAGCTGCTGGATCAACATGCTGACGATCTGCAGATTAAAGAGGAAGTGGACGAATTCTGCACCAGCCAGGACGAAGTCGAGCTGGTTCTGAAGGAGGAGACGGACCCTCTGGGGGTGAATACTGCTGACCCGTATTCATCCAGCAGGGAACCAGAACCGGTCAGGGACCGACTGCAGAACACACGACTGGCTGAAAACCAGCAACAGGAAGAGAAGAGGAAAAATTCAGGCCTCTGTAAACATCCACGAACGAGGTCGAATAAGAGCCGTCAGAAATCCAGAGTTCAAAGTGACGATGCACACGGGTCCAAACTCAGGAGGCGGAGCAGAACTCTGAGCCAAACAGAAAAAAGTTTCTTTTCCTGTAAAGTGTGTGGCAAGAGTTTCTCCCAGAGTAGCCATCTGAACAACCACATGAGGTCACACACAAGTAAGAAACAACATGCCTGTGAGGTCTGCGGTAAGTTTCTAAATGACAAAGGTAGCTTAACAGTTCACATGAGAACCCACACAGGTGAGAAGCCTTTCACATGTCCCACCTGTGGGAAAAGTTTTGGTGCAAGGAGCAGCTTCATTGCTCATGTAAGAACTCACACAGGTGAGAAGCCGTTTCCCTGTCCGAGCTGTGAGAAAAGTTTCATTGTAAAAAGTCATCTAATCACGCACATGAGAATTCACACAGGTGAGAAACCTTTTCAGTGTCTCACCTGTGGAAAACGGTTTGGTGCTAAAAGCAATTTAAACACTCACATGCGAACACACACAGGTGAGAAGCCATTTGCATGTGTGAGCTGTGGGAAAAGTTTCAGTGTAAGGAGTCACCTGATCACTCACCTGAGAACACACACTGGTGAGAAGCCATACTCCTGTCCATATTGTGGCAGAAGCTTCAGTTTACGGAGTCATTTAAATGTTCACATGAGCACACATACAGGGGAGAAACCTTTTCCATGTGTGGCATGTGGAAAAAGCTTCAGAGTGAGAAGCAGTTTAACAATTCACATGAGAACGCACACGGATGAGAAGCTGCACATCTGTGATGTGTGCTGTAAAGGTTTCACTCAGAGCAGCCGTCTGGCTTCTCACATGAGGATCCACACAGGCGAGAGGCCGTTCGTATGTCCCACATGTGGAAAAAGTTTCAGTGCCAAAACATATCTGAATACACACATGAGGACTCACACAGATGAGAAGTCCTATCTGTGTGTGATCTGTGGGAACAGCTTCAGTCGAAAAAGCAACTTGAACAGACACATGAGGACGCACACGGGCGAGAAACCCTATGATTGTGAAATTTGTGGGAAATCCTTTGGATGTAGCGGTAGCTTGACCGTCCATAAGAGATCTCACACAGGTGAGAAACCATTCCCATGTGTCACCTGTGGAAAAAGCTTTAGTGTAAGAAGTTACCTCGTAATTCACATGCGAACCCACACAGGTGAGAAGCCTTTCCCATGCGTCACCTGTCAGAAGAGCTTCCTTTTACGGAGTCATTTGACTCGTCACATGAGAGTTCACACCGGCGAGAAGCCGTTCCCATGTTCGACCTGTGGGAAAGGTTTCAGTGTGAGATGTCACATGATGGCTCACATGAGAACTCACAAACAGGAGAAAGGTCTTTCTGACACATGGTCTGTGGGAAACGTCTCCAAGGAGTTGAGATGACTCCGCTAGAGTCCAGCATACCCTACTGGAGAGACAAGCAAGCAGCTGTGGCTTTAACCAATGAGAGACAAGAGCTTTCTCTGCTAAAACATTCAACTTTGTGAGAGTTGTGTTAAACTGGGAATCATTAAAAGTTGATGTATGTTTCTGTGTGATTTCTGTGAAGAAATTTAGAATTTCTAAAGCAAGGTTTTGACCTCAGTGGGTTTGTCGTTCAGTGACAAATTGTGCTGCTTGTGTAGATTTTGTGCTGTTTATCTGAATCATGTTTGTTCTGATGTCCTTCAAGAGTCTGTAATGTTTGAGGTTTATGTTCCACAAAGCAAATAGCAGCAACAGTCTATTAGCACAGAACTTCACAGCTTTCAGTGAATCTGAAGCCTTTTGTTCCTCAAACATTGTAACCATGAGCTGGCTTCACAAAACAACAGAGGAAGACAATATTACTGGTTAATAAGGCTAACTAAATATTAGCACCTCTGAGTAGGTTGGGGTTCCCTTCATGAAATGTTCTTATCCACAGTCTGTGGTTGGTTCCGGCTTTGCAGGCACACCAACACTCGACCCACTTCCACTAATAGTGGAGGCCATTTTTCATTTTGGTTAACTTTGAAAACATTTAGCGCCTTTAGCTTCCACTAAGTACATTTTCCAGTTAAGATCCGAAGAGCTAATTTAATTTGCTGTTTGTAAACTTTCAGTTGAATAAAATTAATCATCTGTATTGAAGTTTTATCAAGTATTGATAAAAACAAAAGTATTTTGTTTTTCAAAATACTTTTGTATTTTGAAATTTTGTATTGTTGATACTTGGTAAGCAAGTATCAACAATACTTGTTCATACTTGTTGAACAACAAGTATTATGCTCTCTACTTGGAGCATAAACATCTCTAAGTAGATATTTATGCTCTTATTTTGAAGGAACATTGTTTTCAATGCCAGTCTGTTTCCTCTTCTTGCTTTCTTTATTTCTCAACCTTCTTAACAAAATAAGAAACATACAAGAACAAAACGGAACATGGACAGAAGAGAAATTAAATTGGTGCTTCAGGGTCGTTTCATTTCAGAGGAAATATAATCAGAGTTGATATTTTGCATGAACTTCCTCCAGATGCTGTGTTGCTGTAGCAGTTAGCATCAGTGGAACAGTGTATGGATAGTACTTTAGGATTAGCGCAGCTAGCTTTGGGGTCACGGCCCAAACTCACCAGGGAGGGGAACCTCCACCTGTTTTCCATGGACGTCACATTGAGTTATTTCATGTTTTTATAAATACATGAACACTTTTTTTTCTTTTTTCTTGTAAATATTGATGAAGGTTCTGCATTTCTGAGCTAAACATGAGAGTTTGTTCTTTCAAATGAGGTTGTGGAAGACGAGTACCAACAATAAACAGACGATGTGCATGAAGGTAAACACAGGAACCAGGAAGGACGGATTTTGCTTATCGAACAGTTTAATTTTTATGAACATAGAAGGTGAAACTGAGGCGTCTCATCTGTACGAGTTTATATTGAGCTTTCATTTTGATTGTGGTCACATTTCATACTGTTTGAGTTCAGCATGAAGACCTGCTGACCGCAGCGAAGGCCAGCTGCCCACATCAGGAAGAACAAAGCTGCTGTTAAACATTCACAAACTTTGCACAGCGACTTCGAGCTGGTTCCTCTCTGGACTTTTATTTTTTTCAAGGTTTCTTGTTGGTTATTTTAAAATGCTTAGACAGGAAGACGGTAAAGACATGTGGCGAAGGTCACCAGGCTGGGATTCGAACCTGCGACAGCTGCGTCGATGACTGAGGCCTCTTTATGTGGTTTGTGCTCTACCTCTGCACAGAACCCCCTCTTTTATTTTGAAGAGTCACAGCAGGTGGTACAGGATCAAACAAGGTTCTGATACAGAATAGAAAGATCTTAGTTAGATGTTTTAATCCCATCAAACAATGTTGGCCAGATCAGAACAACACTGAGGTCACCGACCTCTGAATGGCCGAGCACCTGGAGCAGAACGCCCAAACACTGACGTCCTTTAAATCACAGCTGAAACCACCAGGTTAGAGCTGCTGTGATTAGTAAGAACTGGAACACTGATCAATCAATCAATTAATCAATCTCTTTTGATCTGTACAGCACATTTCAGCAGCAAGGCCTTTCAAAGAGCTTTACATCATAAAAACTCAGTCATGCAGCATAAAACAATGAAACGTGACATTAAGTCGAGAGCCGTCAATAAATTCAGAATTGATTCCATTTTAATTCAAACTAACCAGCTGGATTTAAAGGATCTCAGGGTTTCTGCTGTTTCACAGTTTTCTGGAAGTTTGTTCCAGATTTGTGCTGCATAGAAGCTGAAATCTGCTTTTCCTTCTTTGGTTCTGGTTCTGATGCAGAGAAGAACCAGAACCAGAACCTGATGGACTGGAAGGTTGATCCAGCAGCAGCAGGTCTTCATTGTGTTGTGGTTTAGAAACCACAGATTCCCTGATGTGACCGCGGATCTCAGCGGGTCGAGAATTATTGAGTAAACTTGACTTTTCTTCCTTCCAGTGGCGGAGCCAGAGGGGTGGCCGGGGTGGCACTTGCCACCCCCAACAGACCCCTGGCCCCCCTAGTGCCACCCCACTGGAAATGGTCATTTTAAAATATAATACTTATGAGATCGGCAAAGATTTGCCAGGAAAACTGTAATTTCCGACTGTCCCTGAAGGCAGCCCGATGCCCGACGCTGTTCATTGGTTAAACTGACATGTTGGTTCCTGCTTGATCCAAAACACATCAACGGCTTTAGAGTTACACCGTCAGGAGTTTTGCAGGTATTTACAACATTTTACCGCTCAGCAGTAACCGCTGTTACCTTCCTAATGAGAGGCGGCTCTTGTCATACATTTCTAAAAAGAAACAAAATGGTTGTGTACCGCTGCGTAGTGTCTGGTTTATTATATTAGCCATGTTAGTGCTGGTAGATCGTGTTTTAGACAGATTCTTTTAACATGTTTTAGTGACATGCTGCCCTCTAATGTTTTATATCTCCCAGCTCTTGCTTGAAATGTGATAAGAATATGAGAAAAACCATTTCAGATGTCTTTGTTCATCACCTTATTTGCCTCTATGAAGGTTTATTCTGTTGGGCTTACTATGTACTGCTTAATGTGTAAATTATGTAGTCTGAATTTAGTCTGAATGTAGTCTGAAATGTAAGTAGGCTATGTCATATGAAAGCTTTGAATTATAACCTCACTAGTTATATTAATTAATTTTGATTAATGTATTTTTAATTTAGTATTTTAGCTAGCTACAGAAAACTAAAAACTATAGTTTAAATAATAGTTAAAATAGTGTCTCTGCCAAACAGTCATGGAGTCTAAATACCAGGCTCTTATTTTGTGTAGAGCCAAAATGAAGAGAAAAGGGAAGATCTCCCAGTTCTTCTTAAAGAGGCAAAAACCAGGACCAGACAGAACCCTGCAGAACCCTGCAGCAGTGACCAGGACCAGACAGAACCCTGCAGCAGTGACCAGGACCAGACAGAACCCTGCAGCAGTGACCAACCTGGAGAATCAAGCCAGGAGACTCCAGGCCCAAGTGGATCACCAGCGGGTTAGAGGCTGTGACAGAGAGTTATTAAGTATTAAAATCCAATAAGCCTAATTCTAAAGGTTAGCATGATGCTTTTTGCATTTTTTATTGTGTCTGTTTATGCATTTCCAGTTAAGTTCCAGAGAGAGATGAGGGTGATACAGATTCAGAGTCAGACTCTGGGGAGGAAGACAGTGAAGCAGAAGGAAATGGCACTGAACTGCCCCCACCCAGCAGAACCTATTGCACACCAGAAGCACCAGTTTATTTATTTATTTATTTACTTTTGAGAATTTGTTTTTGGTCATATTCTGGGCTCTGAGTTTACATTTACATGTTCACTGTTCCATAGAGCCGTTTAACGTCTTGTTTGGTCATGGCAAATCTTAGTTAAATAAACCATCTTAATTTGAGTGTATGAGAGAAAATATTTGTTTCCTTTCGTTCATCATTTGTATATGGACCCTCTGATGAAGCCTTGCTCAGCCTTTGGCCACCCCTTGAAAAAAAGTCTAGCTCCGCCACTGCTTCCTTCAGAGCCTGAAGTTCATCCTGCGCCGCTCGTCCCTCCGGCTGTGAAATGATGCGGAGCCGATGACGCATCCAGCGGAAGTAACCGGAGAAGTGGTGGCTAACTTCCGGTTAGCCTCCTGCTAGCAGCTGTGCTGTGTCCGGGTTCTGCTGCGGTTCTGTTGCGGTTCTGCGCAGCAACAATGTGTTCCGTTGAGCCTCTGAGGGAGTTTATCAGAGAGAGACTAACTGCTGCTGCTGAAGAAATCTTCACCCAGCTGGAAAAAACCATCGTCCGGTACGAGGAGGAGATCGACCGGCAGCGGAGGCTGCTGGACCTCAGCTGGACCCGAACCGAGCAGAACCCCGCAGGTAGGTCCGGCTGGCCTCCCGGGGTCTGAGGAACGGGGCCTTGTTGATGTGCCATTTCGTGCCACTGTTCCGACCAAAACATCCTTCGGTTTCCTCCCAGTTTTATCCAACATGGCGACCTGCAGAAACAAACCCTGGAACGTTTCTGGGATTAAAGGTTTAATTTGAGGATTTGGTGGATTAAACGAGTTATATTCAGTCACGTCGTCGCGTTATGTGTGCGGATATGTTACTTTACAGTTAAATTTCCTAGAATGCAGGTTACCATAGCTGTTAGCGTGCTAGCTAAGTGTTAGCATGTAGTTCTGGCCGCCGGAAGGAAGGCGGGGACGTTTGGACGCCATTTGCATCAGGTGCAACACGCGCTCAAGAACATCAAAGTTAATTAAGTTTATTAGTGTTATATTTAGAATGTCAGCTGAATGTGTTCAGGGATCTTTACGTACATTTGGAAGTTGCAAGGTTTTTTAGGAAAGTATTGTTGATTTATAAAAGGTACATATTTTAATTCATCTTAAATGAATTAAGAGGTTGTTTAGAGATATGTAACATGGATGGATTCTTACTGAATTTTGATTTATAAATTGTATAAATTCATAGAAATGCTCTACCAGCCACTGGAGGTGCAAATTAGTTATAGCTATATAAATATTTATATATAAATGTACACAGTCCTGGGTTCGATTCCCAGCCTGGGGAGTTTGCATGGTGGGTTCTCTCTGGGGACTCCGGCTCCATCAGTAACTGTTGAGTTCTTTCTGGATCCTAAATCAATCTGTGATGATGGCTCCATCAAACAGGTCACAGCTTTAATTTTTAGGTGTGTTCGTGGATTGTGTGGCGTTTCTGAAATGATAATGTTGATCTTCCATTGGGCAACCGTTGAGTTTGTTCTGAGATATGGCATCACTGGATGGTTTGGAAATCTCACGGTTACATTAAAAACCCAAATTCAAAGTCTGGTGAAAATGGGAAGTTGAAATTTTATCCTTTGATGAATTTAAACATGTCTTGATGCCGTGTGATGATGTCATCATTATTCAATTAGACGCAGTCAGACGTGTTTATGTTCCACAATCCAAATAATGAAATGAAGCAACGACAATCTGGGAGAGGAAGATGAGGAAGATGAGAACAATGAGTTGCCGAAGTCAGAACCGGTTCTGATGAAAAGAAGCTGGCAAAGACTTCAAAATAAGAGCATGAATATAAACGTCTTGAAGAATTTTTAAGTCAATAACCAAAACTTCAACTCAGACGCTGAACTTTATTCAACTGAAAATTTACAAACCAAGTAAGTTAACATTTTAGAATTTATCCAGAAAAATTAATTTACCTGCGACGGACTGGCGACCCGTCCAGGCGACCCGTCCAGGTGACCCCGCCTCTCGCCCGGAACGCAGCTGGAGAGGCACCAGCACCTCCCGACCCCGTTCGGGAGAATGGTGCTCAGAAAATGGATGGAAAATTAATTTACGGGAAGCTAACTTCACTAAACATTTGCAAAGTCAGCAAAAGTGCTAAAGCACCAAGATAAAAATAAGTTCTGTTAGAAAATTAGCAGATGTTGCAATAAACTCATCCTGTTTGATGTTTTAGCTGAGATATTTTCTGTTTGCTGATTTTCCAGGTTTTCCACCTGATCGTCTCTGTGAGGACGTCGTCCGTAACGACCAGGAGGAAGTCAGACCTCCACAGCAAGAGCTACAACTCCCCGAGAGTAAAAGGAAGAAGAAGAAGAAACCACTGCAGCATCAAGAGGTCAAAGAGGAACATGAAGAACTGTGTGTCAGTCAGGACGCCGAGCAGCTCGTCCTGAAGCAGGAAACGGAAACACTGATGGTGACAGTCGAGTATGATGAAGCTGAACCAAGCAACGACCCACTCTTCCCTCAGAGATCTCCCAAAGCCCAGACTCAGGAGTCAGGGACGAGCAGGTCTGAGGAGCTGGAAGCAAACTGTCTGTCTGAACCAAACACAAGTAGAACACCTGCCAAATGTGACTTCTGTGAGAAAGAGTTCAGGTTTCAGTACGCCATGAGGAGGCATCGCAAAATCCACACCGGAGAGAAGCCGTTCTCCTGCAAGACCTGTGGGAAGAGTTTCATCCGAAAGTTTGCTCTGCTGACCCACATGAGGGTCCACACTGGGGAGAAGCCATACTCCTGCTCCGTCTGCGGGAAATGTTTCCGCTGCAGCAGCGACCTGTCAAAGCACACTAGCATCCACTCCAGTGAGAAACCGTACTCCTGTGAGACCTGCCGGAAGAGCTTCACCACCAAGCGCAGTCTGATCCTCCACAGCAGGTGTCACTCAGAGGAGAAACCTTACTTCTGTCCCATTTGTCACAAAGGCTTCAGGAGGAGCGACAACCTTTCAGTTCACATGAGAACCCACATGGATGAGAAACTGTTCACATGTGAGTTCTGTGGTAAAAGTTTCAACCAGAACGTCCATCTGGTGATCCACAGGAGGACCCATACAGGAGAGAGCCCGTTCCCATGCAGCATGTGTGAGAAACGTTTTAAGAACCGCTCTGCGCTAAACAGTCATCTCCGGCTGCACTCTCCAGACCCGCTGTAGGTAACCAGAACAGAACCAGTACAGAACCAGAACAGAACCAGGAGCTCTGGTGACACAAACATTTTCAGATTGTTTTATTCCTTCTGGTTCCTTTGAGGGGTTTCCATGGTTATCAGAAGCTAACTTTTGAGTGAACGGAGCTGTAGGCTCGCCTAGAGGTCCAGTTGTAAAGTCTTGGTTCTGGTTCCATCTGGACCAATCAGGAGCTTCAGATGACACATCCTGAGTGACCTCAGAATGACTCCGCCCACTGTCCCCCAGCTGATGCTAAGCCTGCTGCCGTCTGCTTTACCAGAGTTACTGGGCCAGAACCCAGAGGTTCTGGTTCTGCTGGAAGGACTGAAGGAGTCGGTTGGAGGTGGATGTTCTAGTCTCGGTTCTGGTCAGATGATCATCTGGTACTGAGCTGCTCCAGATGTTCGGAGGAGGTTCTGTTGTCCTGCTGCTCCGTAAAAACCCAGAGTGACCAATCAGAGCGACAGGAGAGCGTCAGGAGGCGGAGCTTCGTTCTCCCTGATGTTTTGCTTTCCGGTCAGAACCGGCTGTCCTCAGAACTGCAGACCATGAGGACTGAAGGTCTGGAAACGTCCGGTGACCTTCTGACCTCTTGATCCCATCCAGGTTCATCGGGAATTGGTCCGTTTTGCATCTGAACGCATGAATTATATCTGTAGATTTTTTTTCAATTTAAATGTTAAATAAATCTAAATAATCCGATAACGTAGATGTTTTCAGATATGACAAAATCAGCTTCAGTTCAGCAGAAACATTTTAATAACTTTCTGACATGTTTATTAAGAACATGAAGATTTTTGCTGTGAAATGCTTTTAGATTTTCACACCAGGGATGAATTGGAGGAAACGATGTTTTAAATCAGGAATGAAATTATTCCTGAATGATCTTTTTGTTTAGACACAAACTTTAAAGTCACTAAATGTTTTTATTATTTCTGAGCTGCAGATGTTCAATAATTCGACTATTAAAAGAAGAATGAAAATGTTGTAAATATTTTTAGGAAATGACCTCAGTGATGTTTCTATCCAGAGGATTCTACATTTGTTCACACACCAGACTTTGACTGGACCTGCCCAGAACCAGAACTGGGATCCGGTTCTGGTTCTGGTTTCATGGTTTTCAGTTTAACTGTTTCAGATTCTTAACTTTTATTGTAACTGTCATTTTTTTCTGGCTGAATGTTTGAAATCACTTCCTGTTTCTGCGTTTCTTTCTGAGTCATAAATTCCACCCAAAGTTTCCTTTATTATGAAATTTATAAAAAACCATCGTGCTTCTCTGATAAACTTACATCAGAAACAGAAGTTTGGACGGGTTTCTACTGAACGGTACCGCTGGGTTCTGTTCAGGATTACGGCCTGTTTCTAAATTACACTGTAAAAAATCAAAGCCATATTTGAGTTTCTGTGGTAGAAAAAAAAAGTCACAATTTCACTGTGTTTATAAATATTAAACTAAATATAAACTGTAAACATTTAGCTGAGAACTAAATGTTTAGTCTGGAATAACAGTGAAAATGTGAAGGTTAAAAAATAAACACATTTTTCTCTGACAGGCTAAAATCAGAAAAATAAGTAAAAAGTTTATTTTGTCACAAAACTGGGAAATGATGAACTCGGGATGTTTACTGAACAATTTCTACACATTTTATGCATATTTAGTTCATATTTAGTTCATATTTAGTTCATATTTAGTTCTTGAGATGAAACCAGTCCCGTTTTCCTCCTGGTCAGGTCAAAGGTCAATGATGTTATTGTTATTAGTAAAGGTCAAATCCAACCTCAGAGGTCAAAGATTGTCCTGAACTGAAGAGTCGGTGGCAGCAGGTTCTGGTTCTGATCCAGGCCCGGTTTGACCTGCTGGTTTTTCTTTCTGATTCATTCTGATGTTTTTTTTTCTGAACTTCCCGTTTTGTCGCTTCTGTTTTCCTGGAAAATTTCTCTGAACATCTGACCTTTGACCTCTGCTGACGCCGTCTGAGGTTCTGCTTTTGACCTTTCCAGTGACAGCAAACCGAGCCGCTTGGTTCCTCCGACCCGGTCCGTTTCACCAGAACCTCGGCCCTGAAGCGGCTCGACTCTCAGTGGATCTGAAGAAACGAATCAAAACTAAATTCTGACTATACAGAAATGTCAAGAAAACGTTCGGCCCGCAGCATGACTACTTTCTAAATTGTGTTTTTATTCGCCTGATGATGTCATATCCTTTTACTAATGTCAGGCTGGACAGGAAGTTGGCCAATGCCCCGCCCGACGCCGGCCCTTTAAAAGGAAGATGTGCAGCAACACTGAAACGTCCCGCAGCAACTGAAGGCACCGTGCTGGAAGATGCATTCAGGTAACTTTGAAATGTTCCATTTCAGTAACAGAACTTTATCCATCCTGAGGTGAACTGGACCCCACCAGAACCGGGCGCTGTCAGAGGCGTTGCCATGGTAACCGTTTGTGTCGTTTCCAGGGAGGATGTTCTGGCGGGAAGCGGTCCTGCTGGTTCTGGTTCTGGTTCTGCCCGTCTGCTCCGCTCTCCCAACAGAACCGAAGGTTTCTGCTGTGCTGAAAGGTTCTGACCCAAACCCACAAAAACAAACTGAATGTCAGATTCTGTCCAAATAGAACAGAATAGAATAGAATAGAATAGAATAGAATAGAATAGAATAAAATAGAATAGAATAGAATAAAATAGAATAGAATAGAATAGAATAGAATAGAATAGAATAGAATAGAATAGAATAGAATAGAATAGAACAGAATAGAATAGAATAGAATAGAATAGAATAGAACAGAATAGAATAGAATAGAATAGAATAGAATAGAACAGAACAGAATAGAATAGAATAGAATAGAACAGAATAGAATAGAATAGAACAGAATAGAACAGAACAGAATAGAACAGAATAGAATAGAATAGAATAGAATAGAATAGAACAGAATAGAATAGAATAGAATAGAATAGAACAGAATAGAATAGAATAGAATAGAATAGAATAGAACAGAATAGAATAGAATAGAATAGAATAGAATAGAACAGAACAGAATAGAATAGAATAGAATAGAACAGAACAGAACAGAATAGAATAGAATAGAATAGAATAGAATAGAATAGAATAGAATAGAATAGAACAGAACAGAATAGAATAGAATAGAACAGAATAGAATAGAATAGAACAGAACAGAATAGAACAGAATAGAATAGAATAGAATAGAATAGAACAGAATAGAATAGAATAGAATAGAATAGAATAGAACAAATAGAATAGAATAGAATATAGAATAGAATAGAATAGACAGAATAGAATAGAATAGAATAGAATAGAATAGAACAGAATAGAATAGAACAGAACAGAACAGAATAGAATAGAACAGAATAGAACAGAATAGAATAGAATAGAACAGAATAGAATAGAATAGAATAGAATAGAACAGAACAGAATAGAATAGAATAGAATAGAACAGAACAGAATAGAATAGAATAGAACATAAATAGAATAGAATAGAATAGAATAGAACAGAACAGAACAGAAACAGAATAGAATAGAACAGAATAGAACAGAACAGAATAGAATAGAATAGAACAGACAGAACAGAACAGAACAGAATAGAATAGAACAGAATAGAACAGAATAGAACAGAATAGAATAGAATAGAATAGAAACAGAAGAAAAGAATAGAATAGAATAGAATAGAAAGAACAGAACAGAACAGAACAGAAAGAATAGAATAGAACAGAATAGAACAGATAGAATAGAATAGAATAGAATAGAAGAACAGAACAGAACAGAATAGAACAGAACAGAATAGAATAGAATAGAATAGAATAGAAACAGAATAGAATAGAACAGAACAGAATAGAATAGAATAGAATAGAATAGAACAGAATAGAATAGAATAGAATAGAATAGAACAGAACAGAACAGAATAGAATAGAACAGAATAGAATAGAATAGAATAGAATAGAATAGAAGAACAGAACAGAACAGAATAGAACAGAATAGAATAGAATAGAACAGAACAGAATAGAACAGAACAGAACAGAATAGAATAGAACAGAATAGAACAGAATAGAATAGAATAGAATAGAATAGAACAGAACAGAACAGAATAGAATAGAACAGAATAGAATAGAATAGAACAGAATAGAATAGAACAGAACAGAACAGAATAGAATAGAACAGAATAGAATAGAACAGAATAGAACAGAATAGAATAGAATAGAATAGAATAGAATAGAACAGAACAGAACAGAATAGAATAGAATAGAACAGAATAGAACAGAACAGAATAGAATAGAATAGAATAGAATAGAATAGAACAGAACAGAACAGAATAGAACAGAATAGAATAGAATAGAATAGAATAGAACAGAACAGAATAGAATAGAATAGAATAGAATAGAATAGAACAGAACAGAACAGAATAGAACAGAATAGAATAGAATAGAACAGAATAGAACAGAATAGATAGAATAGAATAGAATAGAATAGAATAGAATAGAATAGAATAGAATAGAATAGAACAGAACAGAATAGAATAGAACAGAATAGAATAGAACAGAACAGAACAGAACAGAATAGAATAGAATAGAACAGAATAGAATAGAACAGAATAGAATAGAACAGAATAGAATAGAACAGAATAGAATAGAACAGAATAGAACAGAATAGAATAGAATAGAATAGAATAGAACAGAACAGAATAGAATAGAACAGAATAGAATAGAACAGAATAGAACAGAATAGAATAGAATAGAATAGAACAGAACAGAATAGAATAGAACAGAACAGAACAGAACAGAATAGAATAGAACAGAACAGAATAGAACAGAACAGAACGAACAGAACAGAACAGAACAGAATAGAACAGAACAGAACAGAACAGAACAGAACAGAACAGAACAAAATAAAATAAAATAAAATAGAATAGAATAGAATAGAATAGAATAGAATAGAACAGAACAGAATAGAATAGAACAGAATAGAACAGAACAATAGAACAGAATAGAACAGAACAGAACAGAAGAGAACAGAACAGAATATAGAACAGAACAGAACAGAACAGAACAGAACAAAATAAAATAAAATAAAATAGAATAGAATAGAATAGAATAGAATAGAATAGAACAGAATAGAATAGAATAGAATAGAACAGAATAGAACAGAACAGAACAGAGAACAGAACAGAACAGAACAGAACAGAACAGAATAGAATAGAACAGAATAGAATAGAACAGAATAGAATAGAACAGAATAGAATAGAACAGAATAGAATAGAACAGAATAGAACAGATAGAATAGAATAGAATAGAATAGAACAGAACAGAATAGAATAGAACAGAATAGAATAGAACAGAATAGAACAGAATAGAATAGAATAGAATAGAACAGAACAGAATAGAATAGAACAGAACAGAACAGAACAGAATAGAATAGAACAGAACAGAATAGAACAGAACAGAACAGAACAGAACAGAACAGAATAGAACAGAACAGAACAGAACAGAACAGAACAGACAAAATAAAATAAAATAAAATAGAATAGAATAGAATAGAATAGAATAGAATAGAACAGAACAGAATAGAATAGAACAGAATAGAACAGAACAGAACAGAACAGAATAGAACAGAACAGAACAGAACAGAACAGAACAGAACAGAGTATAGAACAGAACAGAACAGAACAGAACAGAACAAAATAAAATAAAATAAAATAGAATAGAATAGAATAGAATAGAATAGAATAGAATAGAATAGAATAGAATAGAATAGAACAGAATAGAACAGAAGAACAGAACAGAACAGAACAGAACAGAACAGAACAGAACACAACAGAACAGAACACAACAGAACAAAACAAAACAAAACAAAACAAAACAAAACAAAACAAAACAAAACAAAACAAAACAAAACAAAACAAAACAAAACAAAACAAAACAAAACAAAACAAAACAAAACAAAAAAACAGAACAGAACAGAACAGAACAGAACAGAACAGAACAGAACAGAACAGAACAGAACAGAACAGAACAAAATAAAATAAAATAGAATAGAATAGAATAGAATAGAATAGAATAGAACAGAACAGAATAGAATAGAATAGAACAGAACAGAACAGAACAGAACAGAATAGAACAGAACAGAACAGAACAGAACAGAACAGAACAGAACAAAATAAAATTAAAGCTGCAAGCAGCCTCGAACGGCCCTCGCAGCCAAGCGCCGCTCCGGCCTATTGCCACCGCGGGGTACGAGCAACCGCCGCCTCACGCCAGCCACCACAGAAGCTCTCACGCAGTTTTCAGCTCCTGCGCCCGCACCGCGGAAGCTGTTGCTCAGATTCCATCAACGCTGGCCAGGTGCTAACACAGAAGTTGTTGCGCAGTTTCCACGCCCGTCCACCAGGCGGTACGCACTGATGCGTTCGGAGGCGCTCCTTGACGATGCAAAAAATGTGGTGCAGATTCATTGGTTTAGCGAGGAAATATAGCTGGCGGATTAATGTAGGACGCGCAGTGGAGTCAAAATATATTTCAATGCTGTTGTTCTCTTTAGAGGTCAACAAAGGTCATACGTATCCAATTTTGCGCTAGTAGGATTATCCACGTGTCATTTACAGCCGATCATATGCACATGGCGAAGTACTACTGTTCGTCATTTTTCATCATTTTCAGCTGTGTTTCTAAAGAACTCTATTTCATTGTTGGAGTAATTCTTACTCAGAGTGGCGAATAACTGAAATGGTTTGTAAGAAGTAAGAAAACGCTACATTTACTGCATGATTTAATTCAACAAAAATTATATGAGACATTTCTATCCTTTTAGAAATTTCACGGCAACGCTCTCACAAAGTTTTCATGCCCATCTGCCCGTGGATCTGTTTGTCATTGGTGGAGGAACACTGACACCTACTGGCGAAATACTGATATTGTTCTTCATCCTGTTTATCTGCTGTTTCATTTGTGGAGCAATACTGACCCAAGCGGCGAATTACTGAAATGGTTTATAAACGCCAAAATGGGTCAAAATCTGAACTTCAATCTAAAATGGCCGACTTCCTCTGGGGTTTAGACCATGGGTCCAAGAGACTTTTTTGTAAGTCCTGACAAGGTACACATGTGTACAAAGTTTCGTAATTGTAGGTTAAAGCATGGCTTGGGGCTGATCATTTAAAGTTTTCTAGGGGGCGCTATAGAGAAATTAGGCTACGCCCTCCAAATATTCTGATGGATTCCTGTCGGGGAGTGCATGAAGATCCATCCTTGTGAGTTTGCAGCAGCTGGGCCTGAAAATGTGGAATTTAGAGCCAAACGTATGGCTATGGCGTTACAGGTCACTTCGCCATGCCACCACGCCCACCTGCTCCATCAAAGCTGGTCGGGGTTGGAATCCTCAATACACCAACATGTTTTCTGTGTCTGGGCACAGTTTCATGTTGATGAGGTCAAAGGGGTCAGATAGCGAAAGTTCACAGTAAAACATTACACTTCCTGTTCTCAGGGGGCGTGGCCAAAGTGATGTCATCATTCGACCATAGGGTATTGTAGGACACCCGATGATGATCTATCACAGAAACTTTGGTGCCTCTGTGAGTTTCTGTGTAGGAGATATAGCAGTTTATTTTTTTACGGCGAGTAGGTGAACTTTGACCCCTGCTAACCCCCCTTCAGCATACTCAAAAACTCACCGTTTTGATAACTTTAGATGGGACATGCCTTATGAACAGACTGACCGAGTTTGAAGCCGATCAATCGAAATCCCTAGGAGGAGTTCGATCAAATACGGAGGCTGTAAACGGCAAAAATGGCCTCAAAATTGGACCTTCAATCCAAAATGGCTGACTTCCTGTGATTCTTGCACTATGACATTAATTGTAAATTTTGAGCGTCCTGGGGAGCTCTACAAGTGTACCAAATTTCATGTCTCTAGGATAAAGTAAGTGAATAGCAAAGGGTCCTTAGAAAATTTCTAGGTGGCGCTATTGAGCCATTTCTTGTGGGATTTTTGTGATGACCTTAAAAATCAAAATTTTTAAACAGGCTTAAGGCCTCCGCCAAGTTTGGTGAGTTTTCCAATATGATAAGGCCCCAAAAAGCCCCCCAAAGAGGTGGGAAGAAAAATAATAATAATAATAATAATAATAATAATAAACAGTACAGAAACAATAGGCCTTCGCAGCGCTTAGCTGCTCGGGCCTAATAAAATAAAATAGAATAGAATAGAATAGAATAGAATAGAATAGAATAGAATAGAACAGAACAGAATAGAATAGAATAGAACAGAACAGAACAGAATAGAATAGAATAGAATAGAATAGAATAGAATAGAACAGAATAGAATAGAATAGAATAGAATAGAATAGAACAGAACAGAACAGAATAGAACAGAATAGAATAGAACAGAATAGAATAGAACAGAACAGAATAGAATAGAATAGAATAGAATAGAATAGAATAGAATAGAATAGAATAGAATAGAATAAAATAGAACAGAACAGAATAGAATAGAATAGAATAGAATAGAATAGAATAGAATAAAATAGAATAGAACAGAATAGAATAGAATAAAATAGAACAGAACAGAATAGAACAGAACAGAATAGAATAGAATAGAATAGAATAGAATAGAATAGCATTTATTGTCATTGAACAGGATTCAACAAAATTTCTATTGCAACTCCCGTGCAAAAAGTCAAAATATACAATATTAAATAAACAAACACACAATAATAATAATATATACAACTAAAATTAACTAAAGGCACTCAACCACACCAAAGAAGAAGCAACAGGTCCAATTATGGTAAAGTGCAGATAATGTGACAGTGCAAGTGCAGAACAATATGGCTGTGTGGGGGTTGGGGTGTGGGGGGGGGGGTGTATGTGAGGTTATGATATGTGTGGGAGGGGGCGGCAGGGAGTAATGGCTCTGACGGCTGTGGGGAAGAAACTGTTTCTCAGTCTGTTTGTTGTAGTCCGTATATTCCTGAACCGCTGGCCTGATGGCAGCGGCACAAACAGACTGTGGCCCGGGTGGCTGGAATCCATGGCTATGGATCCAGCTCTCTTCTTGACCCGGCCTATGTAAATAGAGTCCAGGTCCGGGAGGGGGCATCCCACAATGCCTTGTGCTGTTCTCACCACCCGTGTCAGTTGTTTCCTCTCCAGTGCTGTGCAGCCACCGTACCACACAGTCACGTTGAGGCAGAGGACGCTCTCGATTGTCGCCCTGTAAAAGTTCACGAGCAGCCGTGAGGAAAGTCCAGCCCGTCTCAGTTTCCTGAGGAAGAAGAGCCTTTGTTGTGCTTTCTTCACCAGGTGGGAGGTGTTTGTATTCCAGGAGAGGTCAGATGTGATGTGGAGGCCCAGGAACTTGATGCTGTCCACACGCTCCACCTCTTCTCCATCTATGAGAAGGGGAGTGTGACCCGTCCTCCTGGACCTTCTGTAGTCCACAATGACCTCCTTGGTCTTCCCTGTGTTCAGCACCAAGTTATTGGCTGAACACCACTGAGTGAGCTGCAGAATCTCCTCTCTGTAGTGGGTCTCGTTGTTGTCTGAAATGAGACCCACTACTGTTGTGTCGTCTGCGAACTTGACGACTGTGTTGGTGGGGTGGATGGCAACGCAGTCGTGTGTAAACAGGGTGAAGAGAGCTGGGCTGAGCACACAGCCCTGCGGTGTGCCTGTGTTGAGGACCAGTGGGGACGATGTTGAGCCACCTATATTCCAGATTCTGGAGAAAAAACACTTTTATTCTTCAGAGGATCTGAAATAAATTGGGAGAAAGTTATAAAGTGATTTATGGATGCATTCTGAGGTGAAACCAGGTTCTGATCCAGGTTCTGGTTCTGGAAACAGATTTCAGCTCCAAATCTTCTGTTTTATTTATTTGACTGAAATTTTTCTTTTCAGATATTTTAGGTTTTTTTGTGGGACAAAAATGTGAATAAAATGAAAGACTCAGTGTGAGGTGAGAGTGAGGCGGGTCCAGATGGTCCAGATGAAGGTTCTGGTGACCGTCGCCACGCAGGAAGCAGTTCCAGCAGATTTGGTTTCAGCAGTTTGTTTTATTCTGACTGAAAACCTTTTCTGTAAAGTGAAACTTCTTGAATGTTTTGTCCGTAAGTCGTGAAATGATTTTGTGACCCGACTGCAGGAAAGTCCAGGACGTTTATGAAGAGCTGTGGCTCGGTAACCTGCCGCTTCCTTCCTGCAGCACATGCAGCGCGGCGACCTGCAGGCCGACGACTACATGGCCTTCATGCTGCAGGACGTCCTGTACCTGCTGAACGTGACGGACATGTTGGGCCGGATGAGCCGCAGGCCGCTTCCCGACGACCTGAAGACCTTCATGCGGGATCGCTACCAGAACTACCAGAACTTCTCCGACTACATTCTGGACCGGTTCAAGCTCAAAGTGAGGAGGTTTTCCTCAGGGTGGAGAAACTTGGGCGGGTTCTGGTCCTGAACTTCTGTTTGCTGCTCTGCCAGGCGCCGCTGGACATCAGACCCATCCCGGCCATGGAGCGGTACCTGCTGGACTACAGAACCATCATGGACAAGGAGGAGCCCATCTTCTTCGCCGTGAGTCTGCTGCCCTGCTCCAGGCTGTGGATCTGGATCGCCAACAGCCTGGAGGAAAGCTACTGCAACGCCTACGTCGTCTGGAAGAAGGGCAACATGCACGGCGACCCGGAGAAGCACTACAAGGTTCTGCTCAACAAGAACCTGAAGACGCCGGCCCAGATTAAACGGGCCAACCAGATCTTCAGGCAGCAGATGCAGAACGAGCAAAACTTCTTCGCCGCTTCGCTGGTGGAGTAGAGCGAAGTCTGGTACCAGAACCGGAACCGGTTTCACTAGCAGAGTGAGTTCTCTGGTACCGGAACCGGTTCATCACAGTGGAGGTCCAGAAGATCCAGTTGGATCAGGACAAACAGCAGAGAAAGAATATTAAAGTAGCTCCAGCTGTTATGATATTTATCAATCTGAATAAATAAAGTTTCAAGAGTTTGTCATTTCCTGAGTATCAGAAACTCGGCAGAGTTTAAGTTGAAGCTCATGTTTCATCGTCATCGTGTCGCTTCAGGTGATGAAGATGAGATTCTATCAGAACACAGGAAACTGGAGACAAACTTATAATTATCTTGCAACCCAGAAAAGGAATTGGAACAAAGTTAGAGAAACTAGAGAAGCGACTCGTTATTTTAGATCAACATTCAGGATCATCAAACATCCAGTTGGATCAAGTCATGAATCCAGAGATTTTCTCTCACTGAACATGAGGAACCAATAAGTAGTTCTTGACTGTTTTCTCTTGCTTCTCTTTTGTTTGTATTTCCTTTAACTCATTTAACTCTGAGTAATAAAATTACTTTATAATAATATTTAATCAACTTGAATGTTTGTCAGTCTTTTGATTTGGTATTTTCTCCACATTTAGGATTTCTGATCAGAGTCTTTGATAAAGAAGAAATGAATGTTTGCAAACCGCTGATGGAAACATGGCTGCCAAATGCAACTAAATGCACTGGAAAAAAATCTAATCTGTGTGGAACAGATCAGCTTGAGACTCTGGTTGATTCTTGCAGGTTGGGGAACAAAATAAACCCAACACAAAGACACAAATTACTTTTCCGCAGAAAAGGGGAGAAGAGCCCGACGCGGAGAGAACCGCTGCCAAACGCTGAGGTCAACTCCGTCGGCTCTCAGTCCCCAACTAACTTTTATTATCATGTGAATAAAAAGAGGTTGGCTTGTCTCACTCAGACATGCAAACAATTGACCAATACTCTTTCCTCCAGGATGTTCTGGAAGTCTTCCGTTGATGTCCCATCGTCTCAGGATACAGATAAAGATCATTGTGGCTCGTAACACAGAAATGTGAGACATTTCCAACCCTCAAGAGAAAACCCTAAAAGACAGTTAAGAATAAACAATAAAGGAAAGAAAACAACACACAGAATAATATGAAAACATAACCATTCAAATAAAGGTAAATGAACTAAGATAATAATTTTCCTAACACTGGCAAAGAGCAAAATTCTTGTATTTCTGTGTCGTTTGCAAACGGAGAGAACAGCAACCACAGCACAGCAGCTGAACCTGCAATGAGTTCTGACTTGGAGCTGCAAGTCTCACCATATATAGGATTCTTTACCCAATGTGGTCACTCACTGACCCAGAGCCAGTTGAACAGGTTTACTGCCCAGTCATGGAGCCACAGGATGGACAGGACGCGTCTCTCCTTACTGAAAGGTCAGTTCATTATTTAGATGATAAACATCTCGTTCAAAATACGGGAGTTTTCAAAAATTAGGATGCTGATGGAACAATTTTCCATAAAAAACATTGTCAGACCTTATAGTACATTCTCTGAGCTTCTGACATTTAATGGAGAAATTTGTTCGGGTTTATTCCATCTTACTGTATTTACCTAAACTGTCTGTTAAACTCTGGCGCTTTGCTTTGGACTAATGTGGTGAGACATTAGTCCACTCATCAGTCTGCTGTAGAGAGGAAACCGATCTGACTGAGCAATACTAAGATGGTTAAATGAGTAAAATCCAGGAATTCAACTGAAAATGGTTTTACTGAGATCTGGATGTAACAGATTTGATTTATTAGCTACAGAGAAAACGAGGGTGAATAAATGGTAATAAATAATAAACAGTCTTTATTAAAAAGAATTGCTTCTACTGAACAATGAACAAGGTTTATTTAATGCATTTAAAATGATTTAATGCAAACTGTGTATAATAAAACATTAATAAAACATCCATCTTGCAGGATTAGAATGTATTTATAATGTGTGAGAAAACACCAAAAATAAGACAAACACTTTATTTCATAAAGAATTTGATCAAACTTCAGGATGCAACAGGCAGATTTTTTCAATTTATCAATTAAAATTGGTTCAGAAGCAGAAGTGTACCAAAACTAATTAAAAAGAACCTGAGTCCAACAGGCTTTTATTTTGAAACTGTTTCAAAGATGGCCGCCCTGTCAGCGACAATAGGCTAGAGCCGTGCATGACGCGTCTACTCTTCATTATGTCTGTGGCACAAACCCTAACCCATACAGAAAAAAGTAGATTTCATCAAAAAATAAAAGAATTTAAATTTGGAATCTGAATTACACATCAGGACTGACTGTGTGAACGTAGCCTGAGACATTGGGAGAAGTCAAATGTTGGGACATTACTCTGTCCAGTTTTCAGCAGTACTAATTCCTGTTGCTGATTTTGCAGTGACCTGCTGCAGGGAACCAGGAAAACCTAAATTGTAGTTTTAGCTCCACGTCTCCTACGAATCAAGTGGAATTCATATTCTTGCGAGCCGTCTCAATCACAGCGATTATTGTGATTATTGTATGAATGCGAAGGCATTCATACAATAAATTACTGTATGAACACACTAAAGATTGTGAGCTACATCGTAGCCATAAGCAGTCTGACAGAAGGGAGACTGCCATGCACAGGCACCACATGTTGGGCCCTCTGACCTATCGGTTAAAGCGCCTCACCTGTGTGAGTTTTCATGTGGGCAATTAAATAAAGGTTCTTGGTAAAACCCTTTCCACAGGTCTGACAGGAAAAGGGTTTCTCACCTGTGTGAGTTCTCATATGACGAGTTAATTGACATTTTACTGCAAAACGTTTTCCACATGTAAGACATGAATATGGTTTCTCCCCTGTGTGAATCCTCATGTGGAACTTCAGATTACCCTTTAAACTGCAACGTTTCCCACAGATCTGACAAGAGTAAGGCTTCTCTCCTGTGTGTGTTCTTATATGCTGAGTCAAACTGCTTTTCATGATGAAACGTAGTCCACAAGTCAAACAAGAAAAGGGCTTTTCACCAGTGTGAGTTCTTATATGTGTGAGCAAGGCACTTTTCTGATTGAAACTCTTTCCACAGGTTTGACACATGAACGGTTTCTCTCCTGTGTGTTTTCGTGAGTGAACTTTGAGACCTGGTTTCTGAGAGAAACTCTGTCCACAGATCTGACATGAGAAAGGCTTCTCCCCTGTGTGACTTCTCATATGACTAATCAAAGTACCTCTGGTACTAAAACTTTTCCCACAGGTCTTACAAGCATAAGGCTTCTCTCCTGTGTGAGTTCTCACATGAGTAGTTAACTGACTTCTGCTAGCAAAGGTCTTGTTACAAATTTCACATGAGAAGGGCTTCTCGCCGGTGTGCGTTCTCATGTGAAGAGTTAAATTCATCCTCTGAATGAAACTTTTCCCACAGGTCTGACAAGAGAAAGGCTTCTCACCACTATGAATCTTCATGTGGTTTTTTAAATGACTTTTAAGAATGAATTTTTTGCCGCAGGTGGGACATTTAAAAGGCTTCTCACCTGTGTGGGTTCTCATGTGTGCAATCAGATACTTCTGAGTGAAACTTTTTGCACAAATTTTGCAAGATGACAGATTATAATTGGTGTCACTTTTTCGGGGCCTTTTTAGTTTTGTTTTGCGACTTCCCTCATCTTGCTCAGACTCTTCTGTGCTGGAATCAGAATTGTCTTCATTGCTTTTCTTCTGATTCTGGTCCTCGGAATCAGCAGAGTTCTGGTCCGTGTTTGGTTCTGGTTCTCTCAGGTCGTCGTCATCAGAAACAGGACCCATAAAAGGTTTGAGGTTTCTGTTTGATTCTGGCTCTCTGGGCCGGTCCTGCTCAGGTACAGGACTCACCTTGAAGGTATCCGTCTCTTCTTTCAGAACTGGTTCAGCCAGAACCAGTTCTGCTAAGTGGTTCTGACTGACACAATGCTCATTGTGTTCCTCTTTAACCTGCACAGATTCTAGTTCCTCCTGATCCAAATGGACCTCCACCGCCGGGCTGCAGGGCTGCTGGACCATCTCAACCTCCTCCTCCTTGCAGTTGTAATGCTGCGGGACGCCTGCAAGCAAAACAAAGGAAACTGATCACTGTGGCTCAGAGCAACGCCACACTGTATCCAAGCCACACTGGAAGGTGACAACAGAAGCTTTCTGCGTTGGAGAGGACTGTTTGTTGGACCGCGGGTCCAGAACCAGCCGAGCCGACGTGACTCCGGCTGACAACCTCGGTAAGCAGCTGTGTGTTGCCACAAGGTTCATTTGTCAGATTTCACTCAAGTATTTGAGGAGAAAAAATAAACACTTTCACAGTGCGCCAATGTAAAGATGCAAAATAAATTTTTATTCCAGTTTTGTGTAATTCTTTTACAAGAACATTAGCTAACCTGAACAAAATCAAACTGAAACTCCGTGTGTCTCCGTCCACCTTGTCTGTTCTCTCCATCGCTGCAGCGCGGCACAACTCATTTGCATAAATTGCAAACTTTTCATAAAACTCTTATTCACAACGTTATGAAATTACCTGCATGCAATATAATAATCCAAAAGCATTAATTGAATTACTAAGTTTTGACAGTAACTGAATTTTTTCCTCACCTGAGCGCTCGGCTCCAAAACACTGCAAGCACACGTGTCAACTAAAACTAAGCTTTGGTTTTTATTGAGTGTTTCACTTGGTTAGAATCCCAACACGTCCCAAGAAAATGCCCACAGCATGACACCGCCACCATCACTACCACCAGCAGCAGCAGCTGCTGCTGCAGCAGCCAAGACAATCCATAAGAGGAGGAATGGATCCGAACATTGATGGCCATGTGACACTGATGCAGTGAAGGATTGTGGGTTTTTTAACTGAAGCAGAGAAATAATGTTAGATTCAGGAAATCACTGATGGTAAGCAAAGGCTACAAATATGAACAATGATTCTCACAGGTGTTCAAATACTGATTAGCAGCAGTAACACACAAATGAATCATTTAAACATCGGATATTGTGATTTATAGACTTTTTAGGTGGACACGGCGAAAACAGATTTCTACAAAATTATGAAACATGAAATAAGTGATTTCACAAACATTCTGGTCCGGACCCACTGCATCGATGACCTCAGACTAACGATGACCTCAGACTAACGATGACCTCAGACTAAGGATGACCTCAGACTAACGATGACCTCAGACTAACGATGACCTCAGACTAACGATGACCTCAGACTAAGGATGACCTCAGACTAACGATGACCTCAGACTAACGATGACCTCAGACTAACGATGACCTCAGACTAACGATGACCTCAGACTATCGATGACCTCAGACTAACGATGACCTCAGACTAACGATGACCTCAGACTAACGATGACCTCAGACTAACGATGACCTCAGACTAACGATGACCTCAGACTATCGATGACCTCAGACAGGCAGAAACAGAAAGCCAAGAGCCAATTCTGGGATTTTAAAGACTAAAATGAAAAAATAAGAAAGTAACAAGAACAAACTTATGCCACTAATACTGTCGGCATGTTATCTATTTTATGTTAGAATCAAGTGCTTCCAATGAACATAGTTTTGTTTTCTTGGTGTCTAAATCTCAGCAGATAGAAAATAATATTAGAACAAAGCTGATGTAGAAACAAGAGGTCTCACTGCGACAGAAACTCTGGGTCTGTGCTCCAGTATCAGGAAGTATGAAGCTAAAGCTCTGGGTGGATTTGATTTGTGAGGCGGCGGTTTTTCCCGCGGCTTCATTTTAACGGGCCGTTTACCGGAAATAGTTTTACATCTTTTATTTTCTCTCCACACCGCCTGCTGTCTGGCCGGCAGGAGGCGCTGTACGAATCACGCCTCGATAAATTTACCTCCAGGCCGGTACCGAACCTGCTCACTGTGGACTGACCCGGTTCTGCTCGGTTCGGACCCAGCGGACCTACCTGCGGGGTTCTGCTCGGTTCGGGTCCAGCTGAGGTCCAGCAGCCTCCGCTGCCGGTCGATCTCCTCCTCGTACCGGACGATGGTTTTTTCCAGCTGGGTGAAGATTTCTTCAGCAGCAGCAGTTAGTCTCTCTCTGATAAACTCCCTCAGAGGCTCAACGGAACACATTGTTGCTGCGCAGAACCGCAACAGAACCCGGACACGGCACAGCTAACGAGGCTAACGTAGCTAGCTCCTTTGTTTTCCTCCACCGGAAGTCCGGCCGCCAGTTTCCGGTGTGACGCCTGACTTTAGGCGGGGCTGTTTTACCAAACGGAGTGAAGAAACGTCTCAGAAAAGCAGCCAAATAAATATTTGGGTATTGTTCGTGTTTGAAACCCATTTCCCGCAGAGACTTTGTGCTCATGTTTGAAACATGAATTCATGGCCCGTTCAGGCTCCACGTCCCTCCAGGATGGAGGTTCAGGTTCATCACCTGCCTTTGCAGCATCACACAAACTCCATCCATTTTGTATTGTTCAGTTCTGCAGCTTGGTTCTTCTCTGTGAAGCTGTGCTTTATGCGGCTGATTGTCTCTGCAGCAGATTTATTTCTTCTGTGAAATGAAAGCAACAGAAAGCAGTTCTGCTGTAGATCTTTGCCTTTTTTACTCCAAGACACCAAGATGCCCACTCTGCTGGTTTGTTCAGTTTGTCTGTCGATGTGTGTCTGTCCCTATCAAATAAACTTAAAATAAAATAAATGAGTTAAAGGATAGAAAAGGAGATCGACTTTGCCTTTAATTTAAAATTTGAAATATGGAAAAAAAGTTGTCAGCATAAAATGAAATATCAAAGCTGTTGCTGTTTTTGGAAAATGTTTTAGTTATATTACCTGTTACAGTCCACTTTTTTCATCTTTTTGAAGACAAAAGTGGACCCTCCAGACCCAGAGCCTCCAGACCCTGCAGATCCTCCAGACCCTGCAGATCCTCCAGACCCTCCAGACCCTGCAGAGCCTGTGTAACGAATCTCTTCAAGAAGCTTCAATCAGATTTCAATCAAGTTTTTCTTTATTCTGGGAGAGAAGAACAAAACAAATTAGCTTCCTCTCCAAATCCTCTCCTTACACTCCAGCCCTAAATGTGAAAATAAAAATAAAGTTCATCCGAACTGTGCTAGACTAACTAGCACCGGTTGTTCGCGCCAAAATAAAAAAAAGAAATAATAAAACTGTTTAGAAAAATCGGCAACGACTGTCAAAACTGCATAATAACGCACTAACAGCAATAATAAACAACACATGGTAGAAACCTCAGAGTAAACAACAATATTCATACAGAAAACATACATCACTGCAGCAAACTTTCCTCTGACTCAGCAGCGCGAAACAACGCTGAGGGGAGGAGCTAGGGCTGGGGCAACTACGGAAGCCTAGGAGACATAATGGAGGCAAAGCGCAGAAAAGCGACCCCTGCAGGCAAATGCAACAAATCAAAATAACTCAATAAGATAAAATTCACAAATTCTCGATATAAAATGAATTAGAAATAAAAATGTTATAAACACATTTGTAACTCTGTTACACCTGCAGACCTCCTCTGTTTTTGACCTCCTCTGGTCAAAAACAGATTTTGGTTCTGTCCATCAAACGGCTCTACTGCAGATCCTCCTCATCCTCTCTGATGCTCCAGCACCAGATGGCCACATCCGGCCCGTCCATCTGAGGACGGGTTCAGCCCAGCGACACGCAGCCGATGAGATTATTGGTCTGAGCAACAGACGCATCAGAGCTCAGACTGTAACCGCCTACGGGAAGCCCACTGGGTCAGAACCAGACTCCTCAGCCTCTATCATGTTCAAATGTCCGTCAATCCACTGGTAACGGCCGAACTGTGATGTCATCAATGTCGACATGAAGATCAGTAATTACTGAAAATGTATTTGGAGTATTGCGTAACCCAAATGTTCATGCAGCTTTATATTATATTCAGTGTGGTGTCTGAACAAAATGTAAAATTTGTATTTGGAGGCGGAACTTAAAGTACAGGGTCTGTTTCTGTACTCTGTTCTCCGTGTGACACTTCCGGCGGAAGTAACTAGCAAGGCGCTCGCAGCGTTAGCTTCCTGTGGTCGTTAGCGGCGGTTTCGGCCCATTTCAGCCTGCAGTGGAAACAAATGCGGTTAAACTTCAACCTGCAGAGAATCAGAGACGAACCGCCGAAAGATTGATGAGGCAGGAGGAAGAACTGCGAACGGCAGGTGAATCTGGATGATCCATGTCAGACATTATCATGCAAACAATGAAACAAAACACAGGACGCGATTCTTCATCCTAACTAAATGTGCTTCATTTAAAACCCAAAGGCTGAAGTTCTGTGTAAAATCAAAGATTAAAAATGACAGAAATGCGTTAAAATGGAACTAAAACGATGAAAAAAGACTTAAACGGAATTAAAAGCTTTAAAAAAGAGACTTAATGACACGAAGCAAAAACTCCTGAATGATAATCAAAGTTCAGGATCCAGAACCGGAACATCTGCTTCTGTTCAGTTGATCTAAACTCATCTGGATCTAGATTAAAATCTGGATTAATCCCAGCCGGTTCTGGATTTTCCATTTCTCTGCTTCCTGTAATATTTCTTCTCTTTTGCTCGTTTGTGTCTCTGGACTTTTCTGTGTTTAACAGATGGATGACAAACAAAATAGTCATAAAATATCAGTTATTTCTAATTCTACTATTGAGAAGCTAAAATGCGATTGACAGAACATGACATTATAGAAATGGTTTTGTAAATATTTTACGATACTTGTGCCTTCATATAGGTATATTAAAAGTTTTTTTTGACTCCATATATTTCTTTACGAAATATGCTGATTTGAATTGTGGGTTTTTGTGTGCTGTTTGTTTTATGGGACACCTGATGGAAGTTAGCATCTTGCTAAAGCTAGTGTGTTTATGACTCTATTGTACGCTTATTAATATGCACTTTGACATTTAAATATATTTAATTCAGTATCAGAGTATTTGATATGGAATCATGACCTTCTTAACATTATCAACAACATTCAAATGTTGCAGTTCTTCTCAGTCGCTGCATTTTTATTACAGATATTTAGAAAACTCCACATTCCGCTGTCCAAAAAACACAATTTCACAATCATGATGCTCCCATTGAATGAGAAACACAATTAATGTCACACTTGACTGAATTTGTTCACGCGCCACCATCCTCCTGCCACTTCCTGTTGTCTTTGTCTCGACTTTGTAACATTTGGTTGTTCACAACTCAAGATGCTGGAAAGTTTCCATTGCAGCTTTGAGACAAACACAAATTTTGAAACAGCTGAAAAACCAATTTGTCCTCAAAATGTTTTAAATTCCATGAAGCAAATACTTTTTGTAATTCCAATTTGCAAAATGGAAACATAACTAAAGAAGTGGAAAGCTTTTTTCACGCTACCAAAATGGCGACAGGAAGACCAGGATCTTGGAAACTTTCTGTTGATATTTTTCTGAACTTTACCTGAAATTTGAGTTGAGTTTGATCAACTTGTGCCAGATCTGGATAAAGTAGCTAAATAAGACGTTTGAGTCGTCCTTTTATGTTTGTTTAATGCTTGTTGCTTAAGAGTTTTGGTGGATATTTGTCGGTCTTCTAAAGCCGTTTAAAGCAGCGTGCACATTTCATATTTGCCCACTGATTTGTGTCGAGCTGCTTTTGTGGTTCATGCTTGTCTTCATTTGTTGATTTCGTCTTGTTTTAAGTAGTTTTAGAGATTTCTCAGTATTTCATTTCATTTAATCACAGTTGGATCATTAGTTTGAGGAGCTTTGCTGCATGTCGGTAGTTAAGAGGTTATTTATTTATGGGAAAATTTAGCAGTAAAGTTGAGCTACTTTGTTAGTGAATCCTCAGACTAAATTGGAAATAATTCCTTTAATGTGACGAGTTTTTCTGCTGGTATTTATGTTATATTAAATTATCATTGGTAAAATTGGCCTGATAGTTGGAGAGCGCGCAGCACAGGGGGGGTAAGGATGGTCCCAGTAGAGTTACAGCTTGATTTATTCTCTAGTGTTTTTTTTGTTTTTTTTGCTGCCAATTGTTTTATTGTTGTGTTGTACCACTGAGATCAGGCTAACCATAACCCTACAGACCTGGTTTATTAAAACTCTGAACATGCGTCTCCTCTGCAGCAGCTGGGATCTGCTCTCAGTCCTCTGATGTTTGCTGGTTAGTCAGTTTTTATTTGGATTTTTTAGATTCTGCAGCTGTTAGCCACATGCTGCTGTTTGCAGTCGTTTGCTGTTAGCTGCATGTTGCTATTAGCCCCATGTTAACTGCTGTTAGCTGCCTGCTGCTGTTAGGAGGCACTTATAGTGGGAGTTGGTCCAGAGAGCTGACTACAGTTGCGTCAAACGAATGACAGACAGGAACAGTCACAGATCCTGGCCTCCACTTCTCGTGGTAGATTATTACGAAACCTCCCCTTCTGACAGAAAAATGAGGTTGAGTGATGTAAACTAACCCTGGAGGAGTAGCGTCGTCGTTGAGTGGAGCAAAGTTGTTCGGATGTTGCCACATTTCAGTTAAGCACAGAAAATCTTTCTGTCAGAGATTATAACCTGCACAAGATATCCTTTACTCATGAGTAAGTGGATGTTGAAGAGACCAAAGTTGATGCTTTTATTGTGATTGACAACAGCGATAGCTGACCGAGCCAGTTGGGAAAACGCACTGTGCTCAGCACAGCAACCAGTGTTCCTAGGTGGACGATGAACAGCAGTCCAGGTAGATTTAACAGAGTTATGTCCGTCACAGCAGAAAATCCGGCAAGAGCCTTGATGGCAGAAATACCCGTCAGAAATATCCTGGTGTAAGAGCAGAGCTGATGGTGGTGATCCATGCAGCCGTAAGCAGATCTTTGAAAGCTCTATGGCAGAGCACTGGAGGAAGGCTGTCGTTATTCAGGGTACTAAGAAAAGTATGTCTCTGTTAAAGAAAACAAGAATCTTATTGTCAGAGATTTCTCTTGACTTTTGCTCTACATTTGTAACCCACCTGACTGCCTGAACCAAATCCTATTTCCTTTCATTTCCGGTTTGAATGCTGCTGCCTCATGTAGCTTCATCTGTTCACTAAAACAACCTGACACAAACACACTTGCATTGACTTTGGCATTAAATTCAATACCCAATGGTTATTACGATCCTGAATATATAGTAGTTGTACTGTAGCATATTTCTCAGTCAACTCATGACTCCATGCTGGTCATCGTTCTGATCAGTGCAAAGTACCAGCTAGTTACTAAAGTAGAAGGCAGTGCGTACCCCAAGCAGCGTTATGTGGCGAGCGAGCCAGGAGTCACAGTTTGTGAATGAGAAACAGGACTGTGAAAAAATGGGGGATAATAATGGATGTCTTCACTCAGTCAGGGACAAATGTGCTAATCACTGGTGCTGATAAATTGATTGGTTAAAGAGTTGAGGGACAATGAAACACTTTGTATGTTAATGACCCAAATTGTTCATTCTACAAATCCTGGCTGTCAAGTTTGAATAAATAATGAATGATTCATTCAGGGGGAAATCCACATTTCAGTACAGCCCATCCAAAGAACAAAATACAAAGAAACATTTAAGACATTGGTGGAAAGGTGCAACCCTTCAGGGCTGCACCTTTTCATTAGATGAGAATAACCACATTAAGGAAAAATGATGTCTCTCACTGTTTCCTATTGGACACATAGTAGGGTTGCACAAAACCTTTGTGCATGACAGCAATATATAGACAACATAAGGAGAGGAGGCAGTGAAGGCAGTGAGGTGTGTTTTTAGAGCCATACGGTGTGTGTGGATTTGTAAATAAGTCTTTAAACACTGTTTCCCCCACCAGTCTTTGATGATTGATGGAGCATCATCAGCGGCCTCAATAAATCCCTGATTCAAGACCACATATGTCAAGTTGTGACCTCTTTCTCAATGGTGAAATCCAAACAGCCAAATAAGTGGTCAGTCCAACTGAACCAGCAAGTTCCTGCAACTCTCAGCAAGACTTCAGCATCTGAGCCTGCGGCACATTCCCTCATACGGTGGCCTCTCAACGGCCACAACAGTTTTCTGGATTTCATGGTATGCTGGGTAACCGGCAACTCCAAAAAGCAACTCCAAAAGTTGTGTTCACATCTTCAACATCCTGGACCAACAGGAAGGACGGACTACTCCTCTACTTACACAATAATACATTAACACAACTTTATTGCTCATTCTGTTTTGCCTTACATTTCGTTGCTTTGTCCATGTGACAGTGCAATGACAATAAAGTTGAATTCTATTCTATTCTATTCTTTCTCTGTATGTATGTATTTTAGGTTTATTAAATGCAGACAAAGCAAATAACTTTGACCTGGCCTGAGTTTGGAGTGGAGCCCAGGCTATAGAGCTAAACTCTAGCTAAAGACACATCCTGTCATTTGATAAAACATTTCAAAACTGAACAATCTATGTTACGCACCATTTATGATTTTAGACATTCAGAGGGAATGTAGGCTTAAAAAGAAGAATGGCCAACCTGTTCTACATAAAATGCATTTGTTTTCAAAACTTATCATTTGATCTATATAGGAGTGTCTAGTTCATTTACTTTGGATCAACATTATTAGCTTTTTCTTCTTTTGCTCTTTCTTTTGGTTTGTATTTCCTTTTAAATACTGTAAAGCACTTTGTATTGCCTTGTTGCTGAAAATGTGCTATATAAATAAAATTACCTTTACCGCCTTCTTAATGTCTTTTTCAGAACTCATGTTGGCAAACTGAAGAACTCATTTTGGAAAAAAATGATATTGAGATCACCCGAGTATCAGCAGTTACCTTTCTGTTGTGTCTTGTCTAAAGATTGTAGAGAAACCTCAGTCTGCTTTCATGTTTGCACAAAAAAAACTCAGTTGAGTAGTGAGCTCCACCTGTCAGTTGCATGTGCAACATGTTGATGATCTGTAGCTGTCAAGTTTCTGGTGTAGCAACTGGTCAATGGAAAATAAGCTAAAATTAATATTACATTTTCTGTTCTTTTTTTTCAGATTTCCCACACCATTATTTTTGTTATTAAGCTAGATGTTGCTCATTAATTTATCTTCTACCAACAAGAGATCTCTGTTCTGGAAAAGAGGGAAACAGCACGTTTAAAAACCAAAGGGAAAGCCAATGAACCAGAACTTGGATATGTGTAAAGAGAGTATGGATCCGACCCTTTGCTGAATGAAGACTGAAGGACCACATTGTACTAAAGGGATGGATATCAAAATGGGGCCAAATTCTGGACCTCTTGAAATAAAAGAAGAACCAGAGGAACGAGAACTGCAGCAGGTTAAAGAAGATTATGATCAATCAGGATTTCAGCACATGGTAAAACTTGAGATTGAAGACATCAATCAGGATGAAAACCAGGATGTACTGGAGCAAGAGACAGATACCTTAATGGGGGGAGACTCTGCTCCTGTTGAACTCAAAGAGGAACCAGTAGAACTCAAACCTAAACAAGTAAAGGAAGAGGTGCATGGATCAGGACCTCAGCAGATGGTAGAGAAAGAGGCTGAAAGCATCAGTCAAGATGAAAACCATGATATACTAAAACAGGAGACTGATGATTTAGTCCTAGAGACTTCTGATAATGATACAGACCAACAACAACCACCAGATGTAAGTGCAAACCAAAGCCACTTACAGAACTTCTCTAAAGTAGAGCTTCAGGAAATAAAGACTCATGAAGCTTCAGGATCCAGTAAAGATAATTGGCAACAGAAAATGGCTCAGAAAACCAGAGGTCAAAGTGATGATGCAGAGAAAAGGATGAAGGGCAGAAAAACTCAGAATGCTAAACAATGTAAAGTGTGTGCAAAATGTTTTAAATGTAATAGTGATTTAACAGTTCACATGAGAATTCACACAGGTGAGAAGCCTTTCTCATGTGTAACCTGTGGGAAATGTTTTAATCACAAACATAATTTGAATAGTCACATGAGAACTCACACGAATAAAAAGCCTTTCTCATGTACAACCTGTGGAAAAGGTTTTAATCAAAAAATTACTTGGAAATGCCACATGAGGACTCACACAGGTGTGAAGCCTTTCTCATGTCTAACTTGTGGGAAATGTTTCAGTCACAAACATAATTTGAATAGCCACATGAGTAGTCACACAGGTGAGAAGCCTTTCTCATGTCTAACCTGTGGAAAATGTTTCATTCAGAAGTTTAGTTTGACTATTCACATGAGAACTCACACAGGTGAGAAGCCTTTTTCATGTATAACCTGTGGAAAATGTTTCCGTCATAAACATGATTTGAATTGCCACATGATGACTCACACAGGTGAGAAGAAGCCTTTCTCTTGTTCAATCTGTGGAAAAAGTTTGGTACAGAAACGTAATTTGAGTGTTCACATGAGAACTCACACAGGTGAGAAACCTTTCTCATGTATAACCTGTGGAAAAAGTTTCATCCAAAAACGTAGTTTAAATAGTCACATGATAAGTCACAGAAGTGAGAAGCTCTTCTCATGTATAATCTGTGGGAAGGGTTTCAATAAAAAATCAAATTTCACCTGCCACATGAGGATTCATACAGGTGAGAAGCCTTTTTCATGTCTAATCTGTGGTAAAGGTTTTAATCAAAAAAGATTTTTGAGTACCCACATAACAACTCACACAGGTGAGAAGCCTTTCTCTTGTCTAATTTGTGGAAAAGGTTTTATGCAAAAACATAGTTTGAATAGCCACATGAGAAGTCACACAGGTGAGAAGCCTTTCTCATGTTTGACTTGTGGAAAAAGCTTCATTCAAAAACGTAGTTTGACAAGCCACTTGAGATATCACACAGATGAGAAGACTTATTCATGTGGAACTTGTGGAAAGAGTTTCAATAAAAAATCTACTTTTACTAGCCATGTGATAACTCACACAGGTGAGAAGCCTTTCTCATGTTTTACTTGCGGAAAAAGTTTCATTCAAAAACGTAGCTTGACTAGACACATAAGAACTCACACAGGTGAGAAGCCTTTTTCATGTATAATCTGTGGAAAGGGTTTCTATAAAAGATATAGTTTCACTTATCACATGAGGATTCATACAGGTGAGAAACCCTTCTCATGTAAGACCTGTGGAAAAGGTTTTAATCAAAAAAGATTTCTGAATGCTCACATGCTAGCTCATACAGGTGAGAAGCCTTTCTCATGTCTAACTTGTGGAAAAAGCTTCATTCAAAAACGTAGTTTGACTAGCCACATGAGATCTCACACAGGTGAGAAGCCTTTCTCATGTATGACCTGTGGGAAAAATTTTCTTCAAAAACGTGGTTTGACTAGCCACATGAGAATTCACACAGGTAAGAAGCCCTTCTCGTGTCTCACCTGTGGGAAAGGTTTCCTTCAAAAATGCAGTTTGACGTGCCACATGAGGTCTCACACAGGTGAGAAGCCTTTCATATGCGGAACTTGTGGAAAAGGTTACAGTCGTAAACATAGTTTGATTAAGCATCTTACAACTCACAAAATAGAATCCTTTCCCATTTCATACTTGTAGTAAAAGACTTTGTAGCTGCATTTTACCTGATGAAACTTGTAAAAATGTAATTAGAAATTGTTGAAAATTACCCATATAAGTTGGAAGATTTTATTGTTATTAATATTGCTGCTGAATGAAAAGACCTTTAAATTCTCTTACATTTAGGGTTAGGGTATTTACATTTGTGTAAATCTTTGAATAATTAAACCTACTTTTGCAGATAAATCTAACTTTTGAGGTTTGTGATCAGATTTCCAGACTTTCTGGTGTTCGCACATTGTTTAGATCTGACATGTACTGGCAAATTTAGCTTGAGACTCCTTGCATAGATATGACTTAATAATTATACATGATAGTAATGACACTTTGACCTCAATATGAACTCTGAAGTAAGAGAGTGAAAAAACAACTGAAGATGTAACACAGATGCACTGAGCAGGTGACTGGTGAGAAAAGCAGCATCAGAAGATGTTCCTTTAAACGAGTCTGAGATGGGAATGAGGAAACATCGGATTGGTTTCAGTTTGGTCTAAATATTGAGTTGAATCTACAAATAGAATATGACATAATAACATATGACACAATAACATCCCGTTGGGATCTGAACCCAACGGGATTTTATCTACAAGGCAGATCAAAATTGAAACTCTTACTGTCAAATTATTTTCTTTGTATTTGACATTTTGTGAAAGGTTTTTAATTAAATATAGATATTGAACTCTGTTGTCTTCAAAGTTTGATGCTTTTGGTGTTCTTTTTATAGTCCAAACAGAAAGCAATGTTCAGAAAAAAATAACTCCACAAAGATTAATGTCTGGTTTTGGGATGTTTGTAATAAATTGCCATAACAGTTTTGCTTTGTGTGTTTTTTCATCAATTGTATTGAAATGATGCATGATGTAAAATCCATGATGTGAAACAAAAAGAAACATTTCTCAGTATTTAATGAGTGACAATTATTGAAATGAATGAACCTGCCTGTCGGTGTCATGTGACCAGGTATGGAGGCCAAAGACCTCAAGCTCGAGGACTAGCCCTTTAAAAATGGAGTATGTCTGTTGTGTGGATTAATATTATTGCTCATCAAAAGATCAGTCTGACTATCAATTCAATGCTAAACTCAGTCAAACTTGGTGAGACCATCAAAGTCGACAGACTGAACTATAAATCTTTACATCTGTGTTTGCACGACCTTCAACCTTCTCAATTATTTGCTGGTCAAATTTAAATCAAACTACTGAAAAAAAATCACTTTGAATAAAAAAAACATTTATCTGAAAAATAACAGCTCTCATCATCTTTCCAAGTATCCTGGTTCATCAGTTCCAGGTTGTTACCTTCATGCTGAGTTCACTCTAAAGACAGAACCAGTAGAACGTTTGGATCAGAACCGGTAGAACGTTTGGATCAGAACCGGTAGAACGTTTGGATCAGAACCGGTAGAACGTTTGGATCAGAACCGGTAGAACGTTTGGATCTTTATTCTCAGAGCTCCTCCAATCAGTTGTACCTTGAAAATGTTTTCAGCTGTGATGTTCCTTTTTTGGTCAATAAAAGATGAACAGAGAACCAAGTACTGCAGATAATAAGCAAAAATGTTAATATTTGATTTTCTGTTTTCATTTTTTCAGATTTGACACATTATGTCTGTTATCAAGCAAGATGTTCTTGCTCATCATTTTATCCACAACCAACAAGACGTCTCTTTTCTGAACCAGAGGGAATCTCTGAAAACCAAAGGGAGAGCAGAGGAACCAGAACCGGACCTTTCTGCACCAAAGCAAGAAACGGATAACGCAATAGGAAAAGATTCTGCATGTCTAGAAATCAAAGAAGAGCCAGAGGAACTAGAACTGCAACAAATGAAGGAAGATGATTATCAATTAGGATCTCTGCAGATTGTAAAGATTGAGGTTGAAGACATCAGTCAAGATGAAAACCAGGATGTACTGGACCAAGAGAAGAATACCTTAATGGGAACCAATTCTGTATCTCACCAAATGAAAGAGGAACCAGTGGAACTAGAAGTTAAACAAATAAAGGAACAGGAAGATGGATCAGGACTTGAGCAGATGGCAAACTCTGAGGCTGATGGAATCAGTCAGGATGAAGACCAGGAATCAGCAGAGGAGGAGAGTGATATCTTAATCCTAAAGCTTTGTGATGATGAAACAGACCACCAAGAACCAGACCTCAATGGAACCCAAATCATCTTTCAGAACATCCCTGAAGCAGATCATCATCAGGGAATAAAGACTAACGAAGCCTCGGGATCCCGCAGAGACAAACAACAACAGAAGACCAGAAGTGAGAATGAAGAGCAAAGGATGAAGGGCAAGAAAATTCAGAAGAATAAAACATTGAAACAGTGCAAAGTGTGTCATAAAAGTTTTAAATTCAACTGTGGATTAACAGTTCACATGAGAACTCACACAGGTGAGAAGCCTTTCTCATGTATCATCTGTGGAAAGTCTTTTAATCAAAAAAGTAATTTGATTAGCCACATGAGAACTCACACAGGTGAGAAACCTTTCTCATGTCTAACCTGTGGAAAAAGTTTCAATCAAAAACATATTTTGAATTGCCATATGAGAACTCACACAGGTGAGAAGCCTTTCTCATGTCTAACCTGTGGAAAATGTTTCAGACACAAAAATGATTTGAATAGCCACATGAGAACTCACACAAGTGAGAAGCCATTTTCATGCTTAACCTGTGGGAAGGGTTTCAACACAAAGCGTAATTTGACTAACCACATGACAAATCATACAGGTGAGAAACCTTTTTCTTGTAAAACCTGTGGGAAAAGTTTCAATCAAAGAGGAAGTTTGACAAGCCACATGAGAACTCACACAGGTGAGAAGCCTTTTTCATGTATCATTTGTGGAAAGGGCTTCAATGCAAAACGTAATTTGACTAACCACATAAGAAATCATACAGGTGAAAAGCCTTTCTCATGTGGAACCTGTGGTAAAGGTTTCAGTCATAAAAAAAGTTTGATTAACCATGTTATAATTCACACAAAATAGAAACCTTTCCAGTTACACAAAGTCATGTGACTGAGGCGTTAACCGAAGCGTTTCCCTGACGTACCTTTGTTTGTCCACATATGTGATCTTTTGGTTGACATGGTTACCAAGTAGAAAGTGATGACAGAACCAATCCGTCAAAAAGCTCAAAAACAAATGAATGTCTGCTCTGTTGACAGTGAAGAAACTATTAACCTAGTGAAGGTAGCAGAAGCATCTTAACCTCTATCGGAAAGGGAACGCTCCCCTACAAAACGCTTCAAAAACCGTCACCACCAGCTGAGACACTTTAAATTCAAAGTCAGAATTTATTTCACCTCCAAGAATGGAATCGCTATGAAAATGATCACATTTCCTAATTATGACTTATGCACACTTAATACTCATTATTATTAATGGTTATTGATTGTAAAATCTTTTATTTGGGTTGTGCCAATGTTTTTGTAAACCTTTTCCATGACAACAAAAATGACATGGATGACTGAGACATGACGAGATGTCTGAGTTTTAATTGGCACAAAACTAAACGAGAATGTTTGTCAGGCGTCCAACATGGTTGATATTTCTGCCTGTTGTTCTCATAACCTCATAAACATCCTGTTTGGTCACACCCGCCACCTGAATGACTTGAATCATGGACGGACGACGGCCTTACGACACACTGGGTCAACAGAAGCCCTGAAAGGATTTCTGGGCCTTTATCCATAAATAGGCCATCAACCTTTTGAAAGAACTGGATTGTCTCGGGAGACGGTGCTGAATGTGGACTTAAAGTTGGTGAACCAAACAATAGGAATCTTAAAAATACTAAATGTTATATGATAGGCATACAATGTTACTTAATTGTCAGCTTGTGTTAAATTTAGTAGCTATGAAATTCCACATAACTCCTGGCGCACATGGGCGCTATCTTCATTTTAAAGTTTGCTTGGTTGCTCTGTAAAGTCAGCTGATTCACTTGTTTGTGTGTTAATATTATCGGTGGATCATGTGAGGTTTATGGACGGGCTGAGGCTGCCACCATCTTGTAAAACACAGAATCATCCTTAAATGTAACTGAAGCAGAAATATTAAGGTCCGTTATGGACCGTCGTTTCCTGCAGGAGCTGATGTGACAACAAACACGGCGCTGCTCTCAACACCTGCTGTCTTTTTAAAGCAACGCGAGTCAGAAGGGAAAACTCTCCCTGAACGACGGACGTGAGTCAGAAGCTGCGTCTTGCTGCCCGTCAGTGAGGATCTGGAATGTGATTCTCTTCGCTGGAACAAACGCGTGAAGTTCAGACATCAGAATCTCAGTTCATTCACAAAATCTCCTGGGAATGAAATGGAGTGTGATTCTATGAATGATTCACTTTTCTCACTTTAAAATACTGCGGTTTGATTTGCTTGCATGTTGAGTTAAAATGTTCATTGATACAGTAATATTAGCCATTTTAATTTTGAATAGGTTTAGTCTTTTGACTTATGTTAACATACTCCATGAAGAATGTTTCTGCAAGAATGCAATATGAAATTTGTTATGGGCAGTGCGTAGCTTTTCATCTTACTGGTTGAAATATTCTGTTATCATTGAAGGCAAGAGCAGAAAAATTCATAAAAAGTTAAATCTGTACGCATCGCATTTTCAGACAATAACTTTATGCCACAACTGGGTAAAAACATTTTGTGTTTCAAGTAAATTGATGAAAAACTCTTTACATTTTACATACAACTATGTTGACAAGATTGTAGATTTAGTTGACTAAATTTGATTAAACTTGGTTGACTGCAACAATTCCTTTTGGCTAAATGTAAATATAATTGTGCTGTAGAAACTGTCGCTGCTTTGCGTGGAGTTTTGGTAAATGGAGGTTTGCAGCGGTGAGTCTGCAGAAGGCCGGACAGCTGAGGCTGTTTGAATCAGACTGAAGGAAACCAGGAAGCTGCAGAGACGGTGGGATCCAGACTGGTAACCTTTAAAGCAGCCATTCTTAACCGTCGGGCAGCGTCCAACATTTGGGCCTCCAGCGCCACCTAGAGGTCTGCAAAAACTCCCAGGGTTTTACCAGCTGTGAAGTTTATAGACATTACCGTCAGAATTCACGCAAGTTTCTACCACTTGGTGGCAGTAAGTGCCATCAGTTGTTTAATAAGCTCTAATGAGCAGAAGAAGAAACCAGATGGTCTGCAGACATTTTCATGTGAAAATGCTTCCATCTCCAGCACTGAAGCTCCTCTTCCCATTAACAACCAGAGAATCCAGTGGATCAGGATTCTCCTTCATGGCTTCAACCAAAACCCGAAACACTCCGAGCTGCTGGAGGTTCTGGCAGCCGGAACCAGACCCAGACTGGACCTGATGGTCCGACAGGAACAAGAGAATTAAAATAGAACATCTGAAAGATAAACTGTTGTGACTGTTTGTTTAAATTATTTTTATAATACATTTATCTGAGTTATTTTAATATATTTTTGAGAGTATAATTTAACTTAACCAATTTTCAGATTTTCTTAAGTTCTCTTGTTGGCACAAAGCATCTGACAGCCACTAGACATAAAAACATTTCTGCCAAAAACCTTTTCAGAAAAAGCATTTATGAACTGTTAAAACTTTCTAGAAAAGGTCAGCATTTGAAATGTAAAATATTTTAACTTTTCACAAACAAGTGTTCATGTTTTTTATAGAACTTTTCATCTCAGAATTTCTGAGTTTTATGGTAAATATTCTCTTCCTTCATTTCCATCTGCAGTGGTTTGATGGCTGAACATCAGCCTCTCATTTTACTCCAGCTGCAGATTTGAATGAATTTCTGGCTTGTTCAGATGTTTTATGTGCAGGTTTGCTACATAAAAAGCTTTGTGATTATCACATTGCTACAAGTTATTGCTGCGGTTCACATAAAGCTGCGTGACCAGAGCCGACAGGGTGAGTTTAAATGCTTCCCTTGATGTGCAGCTGATTCCACACAAGTGTCAAAGTAACCATTCCTCCTCAGTCTTTGCATGTAACCTCTGATTAGGGAGACTTGAGTAGCAGCAGTTTTCATCTCGCCCATTTCCGTCTTGTTCCAGTAGCCCATTTGTCATCAAGGTGCTCTGGTTCCCCAACACCTGACGCAGACCTTGTTTGGCCGGGCGACGTCTGAGCCGGCATGTTACGCAACTTAGTATCTCTCATGGTATGAGGTAGGCAGTAACTTGAAGGGTCTTGCCTAAGGACCCAGACTGGATATAGATATATATATACAGTTGTGGTCAAAAGTTTACATACACTTGTATAAAACATAATGTCATGGCTGTCTTGAGTTCCCAATAAGTTCTACAACTCTTATTTTCCTGTGATAGAGTGATTGAAACACATACTTGTTTGTCACAAAAACAGTTATAAAGTTTGGTTCTTTCATAAATTTATTATGGGTCTGTTGAAAATGTCACCAATCTGCTGGGTCAAAAATATACATACAGCAACATAAATTGTCAATTTTGGTGATGTAGAGAGTTGTTTCAATCAAATTAGCTTAATGTCATGGCCTATTCACTTCTTGTAAGTGATTCTGATTGACTACAGCTGTTCACTTCTCATGAGCCCATTGAAATAGGGACCATTTGACCCAGTGATCAGACTCAGCCTCAAAAGCTACAATGGGAAAGTCAAAGGAACTCAGTGTGGATCTGAAAAAGCAAATTATTGACTTGAACAAGTCAGGAAAGTCACTTGGAGCCATTTCAAAGCAGCTACAGGTCCCAAGAGCAACTGTGCAGACAATTATTCACAAGTATAAAGTGCATTGAACAGTTGTGTCACTGCCATGATCAGGAAGAAAACGCAAGCTATCGCAGGCTGCCGAGAGGAGATTGGTCAGGATGGTCAATGGTCAACCAAGAATCATCAAAAAGCAGGTCTGCAAGGATTTGGAAGCTGATGGAACTAAGGTGTCAAACGTGTTTTACATCGCCATGGACTGAGAGGCTGCCGTGCAAGAAAGAAGCCCTTGCTCCATAAAAGACACCTTAAGACTCGGCTGAAGTTTGCTGCTGATCACATGGACAAAGATAAAACCTTCTGGAGGAAAGTTCTGTGGTCAGACGAAACAAAAATTGAGCTCTTTAGCCACAACACCGAGCAATATGTTTGGAGGAGAAAACATGAGGCCTTTAATCCCAGGAACACCATGCCTACTGTCAAGCATGGTGGTGGTAGTATTATGCTCTGGGGCTGTTTTGCTGCCAGTGGAACTGGTTCTTTGCAGAAAGTAAATGGGATAATGAAGAAGGAGGATTACCTCCAAATTCTGCAGGAAAACCTAAAACCATCAGCCCGAAGGTTGGGTCTTGGGCGCAGTTGGGTGTTCCAACGGATAATGACCCAAAACACACATCAAAAGTGGTAAAGGAATGGCTAAACCAGGTTAGAATTAAGGTTTTAGAATGGCCTTCCCAAAGTCCTGACTTAAACCCCATTGAGAACATGTGGACAGTGCTAAAGAAACAGGTTCATGCAAGGAAACCATCACATTCAGCTGAACTGCACCAATTCTGTCAAGAAGAGTGGTCAAACATTCGAAGCTTGCCAGGAGCTTGTGGATGGCTACCAAAAGCTAGTTGCCGTGAAAATGGCCAAGGGACATGTAACCAAATACTAATGTTGCTGTATGTATATTTTTGACCCAGCAGATTTGGTGACATTTTCAACAGACCCACAATAAATTTATGAAAGAACCAAACTTTATAACTGTTTTTTGTGACAAACAAGTATGTGTTTCAATCACTCTATCACAGAAAAATAAGAGTTGTAGAACTTATTGGGAACTCAAGACAGCCATGACATTATGTTTTATACAAGTGTATGTAAACTTTTGACCATCTTTATATTGGACAGCTGTTCCTAACTCAGGGAAATTGCAAACTTCATGAAAGGATTTTATGACATATTTAAAATCTAAAAGAAACCCCACAAAATCAACAAATGATTACATCAGACGATTATCTGTTAATAATCACTTATTTAATTCATGGATTAATAAAGTGAAGACACATCAAATGTAAGAGCCTGAACCTCAGGAGCTCCGCCCAGTAAAGTGGCCAGACAGGCTGCTGGTCACTCTGGTTTCCTGACCTTAACCAGGTAGAAACTGAGACATGAAGTGGATCAGACTCATCTCTGAACTCCTGAGCCACAGCTTCCAGATGTTAAAGGTGTTTTATAAAAGATGGTAATGATTTTAAACCTCTTGTTTACAGCCCAGATGTGAACAAAGTCATCTCCCTTCAGCATCTGGCAGGAGAAAAATTAATCTAGCATCTAAATATAACAGCTTAATAATTATAAATGGCCTCAGGACAGTTGTGGAAAGAGAAAGTTCTTAAATTCAATTCTTTAACAGATATTTTGACCCTAATGCCTTTACTAAACAGTTGACGGACAAGAAACAGAGAGGAGAGAGAAGACACAGAGACCGGGAATTGAACCTACGACAACTATGCTAACGATTGCAGCTTCTGCGTTCTACTAACTGAACAAGGCAGCGCCATGTTCTTAGTATTTTCTACACTGGACTGACTTTCAGCTGTTAATAATAATAAAGTCTTTATCTTGAAGTTTCCAGATCATCTCTAGGTTCAGTTCTTCACAATCAGTCCACCTTAATCTAACTGATCAACCACACAGCTTAGATCCTCACCTGTGTGAGTCTTCATGTGACGAGCCAAGTCATTACTCTGTCTGAAAGGCTTGTCACATAATGCACAGCGATACGGTTTCTCTCCTGTGTGGGTTCTAAGGTGACGGGTCAGATCGTTTCTTTGTCTGAAGGATTTGCTGCATAGCTGACAGGGATAAGGTTTCTCTCCGGTGTGAGTCATCATGTGATACCTCAGGGTTGTTTTCTGGACAAAACCTTTACCACAAGCCAGACACTGGAAAGGTTTCTCTCCTGTGTGAGTCCTATGATGGCGGGTCAAATCGTTCCTCTGCCTGAAAGACTTATCACACACTTCACAAGCGTACGACTTCTCCCCAGTGTGAGTCCTCATGTGTCTGGACATGCTGCTGCAGTCACTGAATGATTTACCACACACGTTACAGCAACACGGCTTCTCACCTGTGTGGGTTCTCAAGTGAACGGTTAAATGCCCGCCGAAGCGGAAAAGCTTCCCACACACTTTGCAGATGTACGGTTTCTCGCCAGTGTGAGTCCTCATATGTCTGAGCATGCTGCTGTACTCGCTGAAGCTTTTACCACACACTGAACACGAAGACGGCTTCTCACCTGTGTGAGTTCTCATGTGACGTGTCAGGTCACCATTTTGTCTGAAAGATTTGTCACACAATTCACAATTAAAGGGTTTCTCTCCTGTGTGAGTCCTCAGGTGACGCACAAAGTCACATCTCCGCCTGAAAGACTTATCACACGACTCACAGGAATACGTCTTACTGCCCGCGTGAACTCTCAGGTGACGACTCAGCTTAGATTGCTTGTTAAAGGCTCTCCCACAGGTCACACATGAGAAAGGTTTCTCAGCCACGTGAGTCCTCCTGTGGCGAGTGAAGTCACTGCTGTGTCCAAAAGATTTCTGACACACCTCACACTGATATGGTTTCTCACCTGTGTGAGTCCTAAGGTGGCAAGTCAAATCACTCCTCTGTATAAAGGATTTACCACAAAACTCACAGCTGTGCGGCTTCTCTCCTGTGTGCGTTCTCATGTGGTAACTTAACGTGGTTTTCTGGATGAAACCTTTGCCGCACACCGGACATTGGAAGGGCTTCTCGCCGGTATGGGTTTTCATGTGCAGAGTCAGGTCCGGCTGCCTGAGGAAACTTTTCTCACAAGACTGACATGAAAAAGGCTTCTCACCTGTGTGAGTCCTCAGGTGAGCAATCAAGTACCTGTGCTGCCTGAAACTTTTACCACACACATCACAAGACACATCTGTCTTACGTCTCATGGACTTTGAGTTGTCCTCATGACTCCTGGACGTCCAACACCTGTCAGGAGGGTTCTGGTCTGTCTGGGATCTGAATGCGTTTTGGGCTTCAGGAGAGAAGTGGTTCTGGTTTGGTTCTGGGTGCATGGTGTCATGGACTGGTATCATGAAGGTTTCGGTCTCCTCCTTCACTACAACCTGCTGATAGCAGCAGATGTCCTCCAGCTCCTCCTTCATCTCCATCGTCTGCTCCGGTTCTGGATCCATATGGACTATTCCCAGGCCGCCAGGGCTCATCACAGAACTGCTGTTCTCCTGCTTCACTACAAGCAACCCTTCATCCTCTTCTTCCTCACTGAGTTGAGTTTCTGGTTCCTTCTTGGTCTCCCTCATCTGCTGTGGTTCTGGTTCCTCCTGTTCCTTATTCATCTCCGGTCATCTGGGATCTTTGGGTCAACAGTAGAGTCTCTCTTCCTCCACTGTAAGTGGCAGAGCTGAATCACAGCAAGACATGGAAAAATAAAATTGCAACTTTAACATTTTATTATTGCAGATCAAAGAAACAATAAATTTATCACCAATAATCTGCTGTTACATACACAAAAAAAGAATTTAGACTTTTGTTTTGAATTCTGGCTTTAATCTTTAAGCCAGAATTTATCACAATATTTCAATTTAAGTTATTTTGATATATTAACATCAAAACTGAAAAAATCTGAATTATAAGATTAAAGTCAGAATTCTGGGTAAAATCATTTTACTTTTTTAGTTGTCTTAATTCTTAAAAGTTTAATCTAATTCTGAACATTAAATATTTGAATTAGTGAACATAAAGACCTGAGATGTGATTTTTTTCCTTCTTAGATCATTTTAAAACACAGGAAGTTGATGTTCAGACACAGGAAGTTCTTCTTGTCAACAGGATCCTGTGGAAAGTACAAAATGTGAAAAAGTTCAACAAACAAGCCGGGTTGAAATATTTCTAAGGAATGTTTTCCAGTGATGAGGTGAATCTGTTTTATCACTAGTGGCAACAACAAGCTCAAAATGCGGGAATGTCAGGAGAATCCAGTCCGTTATTTTCCCTCAAACTGATATGAAAATTACAAACCAAATATTCCTGAAGTCATTTTTATACTCATTAATCTGAACATGTTGCTTTCACAGTTGAAGATATGCTTTTATTTTGAAGGCACTGCAGAATCTGTGGAAATGGCAGAGTCTCATTTTCGGATCACGTAGGACAATATGTTGTAGATCAATATATTTATTTAGTTTGGGTCCTGAAGTCTCTAATAACATTTAAAAATGGCAGAAAGGATTTCGCTGCTCCAGCTTCTGAACAGGACAGTGACAAGAAATCAAATTTGTCTGCCTTCTCCCAGTACCTTAGCGCCGTTAATCATCACATGTACATGCTGCTCACCCTCTCCCACCCTCCATGCTGCAGCTGGTTCACTGCAACAGAGCCTGTCGTGAATGCTACAGCTTGATAGCATAGCCACTGATGAGAAGATGATAAAAGGTAAATCGATGTTCCTCCTCATCGATTTATTAAGCAGTGCATACATGAGTTTGATTGACAGTGCCAAGACCGTCCTCTTGGCTCTGATTGGCTGTTCCTGACCTGTAGATGCCAATAGTAGCTTTGCTTAAATTTGTTTCACAGATTACCTGTCTCATATTACACTGTCACAAAGTGATGAGACTTTTAATATTTGTAAAAACACTTTTTAAATAAGAAAGAGTTACACAATGAAGCTTTAGAAAAGAAAGCAGAGTAAAAAATTAGTCTGAATTATTTGTGTTTTATGTTTATGTCCATGTTTGACCTTCATGTTGTGAGACATTCACTTTTATAAAACTAATTAGAGGCCTGCTTTTTATTTCGCCCATCATGGATGCACTTCTGCTCAGGAGGCCCAAACATTTTGCTCTTATCGCTGAAACAAGAGACGTTTGATCCGATTTCCCTTCAGATGGGGAAGCAAAAAGGTTTCTTATTGGGTGTATGTAAACTTGTGGCCTCTGCTGTAGATATTTATCTCTACCGCCAATTGTGACGTCAGCATGATGAGTACGTGCGTACTGCAGCCTTTTCCCCAGACAGTACTGAAGCCATCTTTTACACCGGATTCTCTCGATACAAGAGAAATTTGTAAGTCATAGAAAACAGCAAGAACTGAAAAACATTCACAGTACTGCAAATACACAACTGAATTATCAATAGCATGTAATATTTCCCCTGTAAATGACACAATCCCACATTTTAAATAATAAGTGCAGTCATTGTCCTGGTGTTTTAATCAGGCATCTTTCTGGCTTCTATAAACATCGTCCTGGTGTTTTAATCAGGCATCTTTCTGGCTTCTATAAACATCGTCCTGGTGTTTTAATCAGGCATCTTTCTGGCTTCTATAAACATCGTCCTGGTGTTTTAATCAGGCATCTTTCTGGCTTCTATAAACATCGTCCTGGTGTTTTAATCAGGCATCTTTCTGGCTTCTATAAACATCGTCCTGGTGTTTTAATCAGGCATCTTTCTGGCTTCTATAAACATCGTCCTCAGGCGCAGAGGCGGCTGAGCAGATCTGAAACACCTGCTCCTGGGGACGAACCTGAAATATTCCTGTTTCTGGGTTAATTTCCTGGTTTCTGCTTTGACATGTGCTGGTTCTCATTTCTATCCCAGTAAAAAAGGAAATAAAAGACCGAAATTGCATTAAACACGGATACCTTCTGCTTCCCCCTCTCGGTTTCATTCGCTCATCGGAACCGCCCGCAATTAAACCACCTTGTTCTTCCGGACCGTGTTCCGGGTTCGGTTCTCCACTTGTTTGCCAACAGTCCAGTACACTGATAGATTCAGTTCAAGCAGCAAAAGACGCGATGGACAGAGGCCAACGCTGCGAACGCAATATTATGTATTTCCGCCGGATGTTCGTTCAACCGCGTCCGACCAGGAACAGTGACTGGCTCTTGAGTTCCGCCTCCAGCTGGAAACTTTCCAGAGAGCGTTAACTCCGTTTTTGCTTCTGTTTCAAACATAACGTGTAATCTAAATGGTTTTTATTTACAACTAAGAGTGGAACTTTACTACTACAGCAAGAAAATAGTTTTAGAAGTTTAAAACCAGAGAAAATGACCAGAGATGGACAAGAACTGGCTGCACTTGAGAACTTTTTAAGAATATATATATAAACGTATGTTTTTTTTTTATTCTCGAATAACATTATTGTAAGACAACATCATTTTTACTGGAGTATCATTTCTGGACCCTGAACTCGGTACAAGTAAGGACATAATAAGCAACACGCAGAGAGACTCATGAATGTTACAATGACATCTTTTGTGTTTTTTTTTGTCCTCTGACCCTGATGAGACATGACATACAGTAAACAAATATTTTATGTCACCACGTGAAGTGCTTTATTTTAGCATGTGTAGATTATTTACTGTAAGTATTGGAAATGTATTTCTTCTGCTCGTCTGTATTGTTACACTGTGTGATTTATTTTCTTCATTATTTTGAGATCTGAACTCTGCTAAAAAATTATATTATATAAATGATATTTATATATTTTAATAATCATTAAATCTATCCTTAAATAATTTATTGTTGTCGCTTTTGTGCTAATCTGGCTGGAGTCAGCTGTGGTAAATCCTCTGCAGCATGTAGAACCTTTCCTAGCCAGCAGAGGGAGCCCGCCTGTGTTCAGAGAACCGGTCATCTCTAAACTTTATTTATGATCCAAACTATCATTTATTTATTGTGTAATCCGCTGCCACGCAGTTTAAGTCAATTTGAGGTTGAAATTGATTATCGGATCTGATCGGAGCATCTGGAGAAAACAGCAGGGGGCGATGTGGTTCCACGAAGTCACTCCCTGAGATGTTCTGGTCATTTATTAGAGAACTGATTGTTGGAACAGAAAGTCATGAATGACTGTTTTCTGTCTGGTTTATCACTTTTCATGTCAGGCAACACAAACCTGGACAGGTTTTGACTCGGGCAACAACTAATTACTTTTACTCAATTACTTTTAGTTTAGTAACTTTTTGAAAAAATGTAACTGTTCCTACACTTTTTTACGTTAGTATAACTTTTGGGTTCTCTGCCCGCCTCAGGTTCTAAAAAACGGAACATTTTAAAAACACGCCAACATGCTGCTCCACATACAGCCTGCTGGGGGCGCTGTATGTGTGAGCAGGTGTGAGGTGTGAAGGAGGAGGAGGCGCAGCTGGAATGCTGCAGCTGGAATGCTGCAGCTGGAACGCCGCAGCAGGTCGACACACGCTTTGCTGCAGATCAGGAACCAGCTGGATGTTCCTGACAGAAACCATGAGAGGATACCGCGGCGTCAAGTACACCTTGTTCTTCTTCTGCTACTGTTTCTGGGTGAGTCCAGGCCGCGGCCTGCGTCCGGTTCGGTCCGGTCCGGTCCGGTCCGGTCCGGTCCGGTCCGGTCCGGAGCCTCCATCTGGGCCTCAGGCTGATGGTCCAGATGTCAGCTGGAAGGAGGAAGTAGTTTTGTTTCTCCTGCATGTCAGTGAGGCGACAGGAAGTCCGGATGGAGGGAGACGTGCGGTGAAGGTCACCGGGTCAGGCCCGGAACCCGTGACGGCCGGTCAGAGAACTGAAAGTTCTGGGTCACAAACTGATGGATTAATGAGGGAACAGCTGCTGGAGGTTTGATTTGTTCT